>NC_134271.1:151786951-151914451 GCF_031893055.1 Leptodactylus fuscus
GTGGTCAGTATATGACTTACTGTATAGTGATGTCTCCTCCTGTGTACAGTATGTGGTCAGTATATGACTTACTGTATAGTGATGTCTCCTCCTGTGTGTACAGTATGTGGTCAGTATATGACTTACTGCATAGTGATATCTCCTCCTGTGTGTACAGTATGTGGTCAGTATATGACTTACTGTATAGTGATGTCTCCCCTGTGTGTACAGTATGTGGTCAGTATATGACTTACTGTATAGTGATGTCTCCCCTGTGTGTACAGTATGTGGTCAGTATATGACTTACTGTATAGTGATGTCTCCTCCTGTGTGTACAGTATGTGGTCAGTATATGACTTACTGTATAGTGATATCTCCTCCTGTGTGTACAGTATGTGGTCAGTATATGACTTACTGTATAGTGATGTCTCCCCTGTGTGTACAGTATGTGGTCAGTATATGACTTACTGTATAGTGATATCTCCTCCTGTGTATACAGTATGTGGTCAGTATATGACTTACTGTATAGTGATGTCTCCCCTGTGTGTACAGTATGTGGTCAGTATATGACTTACTGTATAGTGATGCCTCCTCCTGTGTGTACAGTATGTGGTCAGTATATGACTTACTGTATAGTGATGTCTCCTCCTGTATGTACAGTATGTGGTCAGTACATGACTTACTGTATAGTGATGTCTCCTCCTGTGTGTACAGTATGTGGTCAGTATATGACTTACTGTATAGTGATGTCTCCCCTGTGTGTACAGTATGTGGTCAGTATATGACTTACTGTATAGTGATGTCTCTCCTGTGTGTACAGTATGTGGTCAGTATATGATTACTGTATAGTGATGTCTCCTCCTGTGTGTACAGTATGTGGTCAGTATATGACTTACTGTATAGTGATGTCTCCTCCTGTGTATACAGTATGTGGTCAGTATATGACTTACTGTATAGTGATGTCTCCTCTGTGTGTATAGTATGTGGTCAGTATATGACTTACTGTATAGTGATGTCTCCTCTATGTGTATAGTATGTGGTCAGTATATGACTTACTGTATAGTGATGTCTCCTCCTGTGTGTACAGTATGTGGTCAGTATATGACTTACTGTATAGTGATGTCTCCTCCTGTGTATACAGTATGTGGTCAGTATATGACTTACTGTATAGTGATGTCTCCTCCTGTGTGTACAGTATGTGGTCAGTATATGACTTACTGTATAGTGATGTCTCCTCCTGTGTGTACAGTATGTGGTCAGAATATGACTTACTGTATAGTGATGTCTCCTCCTGTGTACAGTATGTGGTCAGTATATGACTTACTGTATAGTGATGTCTCCTCCTGTGTACACAGTATGTGGTCAGTATATGACTTACTGTATAGTGATGTCTCCTCCTGTGTGTACAGTATGTGGTCAGTATATGACTTACTGTATAGTGATGTCTCCTCCTGTGTGTACAGTATGTGGTCAGAATATGACTTACTGTATAGTGATGTCTCCTCCTGTGTACAGTATGTGGTCAGTATATGACTTACTGCATAGTGATGTCTCCTCCTGTGTGTACAGTATGTGGTCAGTATATGACTTACTGTATAGTGATGTCTCCTCCTGTGTGTACAGTATGTGGTCAGTATATGACTTACTGTATAGTGATGTCTCCTCCTGTGTGTACAGTATGTGGTAAGTATATGAGCTACTGTATAGTGATGACTCCTCCTGTGTGTACAGTATGTGGTCAGTATATGACTTACTGTATAGTGATATCTCCTCCTGTGTGTACAGTATGTGGTCAGTATATGACTTACTGTATAGTGATATCTCCTCCTGTGTATACAGTATGTGGTCAGTATATGACTTACTGTATAGTGATGTCTCCCCTGTATGTACAGTATGTGGTCAGTATATGACTTACTGTATAGTGATATCTCCTCCTGTGTATACAGTATGTGCTCAGTATATGACTTACTGTGTAGTGATGTCTCCCCTGTGTGTACAGTATGTGGTCAGTATATGACTTACTGCATAGTGATGTCTCCTCCTGTGTATACAGTATGTGGTCAGTATATGACTTACTGTATAGTGATGTCTCCTCCTGTGTGTACAGTATGTGGTCAGTATATGATTACTGTATAGTGATGTCTCCTCCTGTGTGTACAGTATGTGGTCAGTATATGATTACTGTATAGTGATGTCTCCCCTGTGTATACAGTGTGTGGTCAGTATATGACTTACTGTATAGTGATGTCTCTCCTGTGTGTACAGTATGTGGTCAGTATATGACTTACTGTATAGTGATGTCTCCCCTGTGTGTACAGTATGTGGTCAGTATATGATTACTGTATAGTGATGTCTCCCCTGTGTGTACGGTATGTGGTCAGTATATGACTTACTGCATAGTGATGTCTCCCCTGTGTGTACAGTATGTGGTCAGTATATGACTTACTGTATAGTGATGTCTCCTCTGTGTGTACAGTATGTGGTCAGTATATGACTTACTGTATAGTGATGTCTCCTCTGTGTGTACAGTATGTGGTCAGTATATGACTTACTGTATAGTGATGTCTCCTCTGTGTGTACAGTATGTGGTCAGTATATGACTTACTGTATAGTGATTTCTCCCCTGTGTATATAGTATGTGGTCAGTATATGACTTACTGTATAGTGATGTCTCCTCCTGTGTACAGTATGTGGTCAGTATATGACTTACTGTATAGTGATGTCTCCCCTGTGTGTACAGTATGTGGTCAGTATATGACTTACTGTATAGTGATGTCTCTCCTGTGTGTACAGTATGTGGTCAGTATATGATTACTGTATAGTGATGTCTCCTCCTGTGTATACAGTATGTGGTCAGTATATGACTTACTGTATAGTGATGTCTCCTCCTGTGTGTACAGTATGTGGTCAGTATATGATTACTGTATAGTGATGTCTCCTCCTGTGTGTACAGTATGTGGTCAGTATATGACTTACTGTATAGTGATGTCTCCTCCTGTGTGTACAGTATGTGTTCAGTATATGACTTACTGTATAATGATGTCTCCTCTGTGTGTACAGTATGTGGTCAGTATATGACTTACTGTATAGTGATGTCTCCTCCTGTGTGTACAGTATGTGGTCAGTATATGACTTACTGTATAGTAATGTCTCCTCCTGTGTGTACAGTATGTGGTCAGTATATGACTTACTGTATAGTGATGTCTCCTCTGTGTGTACAGTATGTGGTCAGTATATGACTTACTGTATAGTGATGTCTCCTCCTGTGTACAGTATGTGGTCAGTATATGACTTACTGTATAGTGATGTCTCCTCCTGTGTACAGTATGTGGTCAGTATATGACTTACTGTATAGTGATGTCTCCCCTGTGTGTACAGTATGTGGTCAGTATATGACTTACTGTATAGTGATGTCTCCTCCTGTGTGTACAGTATGTGGTCAGTATATGACTTACTGTATAGTGATGTCTCCTCCTGTGTGTACAGTATGTGGTCAGTATATGACTTACTGTATAGTGATGTCTCCCCTGTGTGTACAGTATGTGTTCAGTATATGACTTACTGTATAGTGATGTCTCCTCCTGTGTGTACAGTATGTGGTCAGTATATGACTTACTGTAGAATGATATCTCCCCTGTGTGTACAGTATGTGTTCAGTATATGACTTACTGTATAGGGATGTCTCCCCTGTGTGTACAGTATGTGGCCAGTATATGACTTACTGTATAGTGATCTCTCCTCCTGTGTGTACAGTATGTGGTCAGTATATGACTTACTGTATAGTGATGTCTCCTCCTGTGTGTACAGTGTGTGGTCAGTATATGTCTTACTGTATAGTGATGTCTCCTCCTGTGTATACAGTATGTGGTCAGTATATGACTTACTGTATAGGGATGTCTCCCCTGTGTGTACAGTATGTGGCCAGTATATGACTTACTGTATAGTGATCTCTCCTCCTGTGTGTACAGTATGTGGTCAGTATATGACTTACTGTATAGTGATGTCTCCTCCTGTGTGTACAGTGTGTGGTCAGTATATGTCTTACTGTATAGTGATGTCTCCTCCTGTGTATACAGTATGTGGTCAGTATATGACTTACTGTATAGTGATGTCTCCCCTGTATGTACAGTGTGTGGTCAGTATATGACTTACTGTATAGTGATGTCTCCTCCTCTGTACAGTATGTGGTCAGTATATGACTTACTGTATAGTGATGTCTCCTCCTGTGTATACAGTATGTGGTCAGTATATGACTTACTGTATAGTGATGTCTCCTCCTGTGTGTACAGTATGTGGTCAGTATATGACTTACTGTATAGTGATGTCTCCTCCTGTGTGTACAGTATATGGTCAGTATATGATTACTGTATAGTGATGTCTCCTCCTGTGTGTACAGTATGTGGTCAGAATATGACTTACTGTATAGTGATGTCTCCTCCTGTGTACAGTATGTGGTCAGTATATGACTTACTGCATAGTGATGTCTCCTCCTGTGTGTACAGTATGTGGTCAGTATATGACTTACTGTATAGTGATGTCTCCTCCTGTGTGTACAGTATGTGGTCAGTATATGACTTACTGTATAGTGATGTCTCCTCCTGTGTGTACAGTATGTGGTCAGTATATGACTTACTGTATAGTGATGTCTCCTCCTGTGTGTACAGTATGTGGTCAGTATATGACTTACTGTATAGTGATGTCTCTCCTGTGTGTACAGTATGTGTTCAGTATATGACTTACTGTATAGTGATGTCTCCTCCTGTGTGTACAGTATGTGGTCAGTATATGACTTACTGTAGAATGATATCTCCCCTGTGTGTACAGTATGTGTTCAGTATATGACTTACTGTATAGGGATGTCTCCCCTGTGTGTACAGTATGTGGCCAGTATATGACTTACTGTATAGTGATCTCTCCTCCTGTGTGTACAGTATGTGGTCAGTATATGACTTACTGTATAGTGATGTCTCCTCCTGTGTGTACAGTGTGTGGTCAGTATATGTCTTACTGTATAGTGATGTCTCCTCCTGTGTATACAGTATGTGGTCAGTATATGACTTACTGTATAGGGATGTCTCCCCTGTGTGTACAGTATGTGGCCAGTATATGACTTACTGTATAGTGATCTCTCCTCCTGTGTGTACAGTATGTGGTCAGTATATGACTTACTGTATAGTGATGTCTCCTCCTGTGTGTACAGTGTGTGGTCAGTATATGTCTTACTGTATAGTGATGTCTCCTCCTGTGTATACAGTATGTGGTCAGTATATGACTTACTGTATAGTGATGTCTCCCCTGTATATACAGTGTGTGGTCAGTATATGACTTACTGTATAGTGATGTCTCCTCCTCTGTACAGTATGTGGTCAGTATATGACTTACTGTATAGTGATGTCTCCTCCTGTGTATACAGTATGTGGTCAGTATATGACTTACTGTATAGTGATGTCTCCTCCTGTGTGTACAGTATGTGGTCAGTATATGACTTACTGTATAGTCATGTCTCCTCCTGTGTGTACAGTATGTGGTCAGAATATGACTTACTGTATAGTGATGTCTCCTCCTGTGTACAGTATGTGGTCAGTATATGACTTACTGCATAGTGATGTCTCCTCCTGTGTGTACAGTATGTGGTCAGTATATGATTACTGTATAGTGATATCTCCCCTGTGTATACAGTATGTGGTCAGTATATGACTTACTGTATAGTGATATCTCCCCTGTGTATACAGTATGTGGTCAGTATATGACTTACTGTATAGTGATGTCTCCTCCTGTGTGTACAGTATGTGGTCAGTATATGACTTACTGTATAGTGATGTCTCCTCCTGTGTGTACAGTATGTGGTCAGTATATGAGCTACTGTATAGTGATGTCTCCTCCTGTGTGTACAGTATGTGGTCAGTATATGACTTACTGTATAGTGATATCTCCTCCTGTGTGTACAGTATGTGGTCAGTATATGACTTACTGTATAGTGATATCTCCTCCTGTGTATACAGTATGTGGTCAGTATATGACTTACTGTATAGTGATGTCTCCCCTGTGTGTACAGTATGTGGTCAGTATATGACTTACTGTATAGTGATGCCTCCTCCTGTGTGTACAGTATGTGGTCAGTATATGACTTACTGTATAGTGATGTCTCCCCTGTGTGTACAGTATGTGGTCAGTATATGACTTACTGTATAGTGATGTCTCCCCTGTATGTACAGTATGTGGTCAGTATATGACTTACTGTGTAGTGATGTCTCCCCTGTGTGTACAGTATGTGGTCAGTATATGACTTACTGCATAGTGATGTCTCCTCCTGTGTATACAGTATGTGGTCAGTATATGACTTACTGTATAGTGATGTCTCCTCCTGTGTGTACAGTATGTGGTCAGTATATGATTACTGTATAGTGATGTCTCCTCCTGTGTGTACAGTATGTGGTCAGTATATGATTACTGTATAGTGATGTCTCCTCCTGTGTGTACAGTATGTGGTCAGTATATGATTACTGTATAGTGATGTCTCCTCTGTGTATACAGTGTGTGGTCAGTATATGACTTACTGTATAGTGATGTCTCTCCTGTGTGTACAGTATGTGGTCAGTATATGACTTACTGCATAGTGATGTCTCCCCTGTGTGTACAGTATGTGGTCAGTATATGACTTACTGTATAGTGATGTCGCCTCCTGTGTGTACAGTATGTGGTCAGTATATGACTTACTGTATAGTGATGTCTCCTCTGTGTGTACAGTATGTGGTCAGTATATGACTTACTGTATAGTGATGTCTCCTCTGTGTGTACAGTATGTGGTCAGTATATGACTTACTGTATAGTGATGTCTCCTCCTGTGTGTACAGTATGTGGTCAGTATATGACTTACTGTATAGTGATGTCGCCTCCTGTGTGTACAGTATGTGGTCAGTATATGACTTACTGTATAGTGATGTCGCCTCCTGTGTGTACAGTATGTGGTCAGTATATGACTTACTGTATAGTGATGTCTCCTCTGTGTGTACAGTATGTGGTCAGTATATGACTTACTGTATAGTGATGTCTCCTCTGTGTGTACAGTATGTGGTCAGTATATGACTTACTGTATAGTGATTTCTCCCCTGTGTATATAGTATGTGGTCAGTATATGACTTACTGTATAGTGATGTCTCCTCCTGTGTACAGTATGTAGTCAGTATATGACTTACTGTATAGTGATGTCTCCCCTGTGTGTACAGTATGTGGTCAGTATATGACTTACTGTATAGTGATGTCTCCTCCTGTGTGTACAGTATGTGGTCAGTATATGACTTACTGTAGAATGATATCTCCCCTGTGTGTACAGTATGTGTTCAGTATATGACTTACTGTATAGGGATGTCTCCCCTGTGTGTACAGTATGTGGTCAGTATATGACTTACTGTATAGTGATGTCTCCTCCTGTGTGTACAGTGTGTGGTCAGTATATGTCTTACTGTATAGTGATGTCTCCTCCTGTGTATACAGTATGTGGTCAGTATATGACTTACTGTATAGTGATGTCTCCCCTGTGTGTACAGTATGTGGTCAGTATATGACTTACTGTATAGTGATGTCTCTCCTGTGTGTACAGTATGTGGTCAGTATATGATTACTGTATAGTGATGTCTCCTCCTGTGTATACAGTATGTGGTCAGTATATGACTTACTGTATAGTGATGTCTCCTCCTGTGTGTACAGTATGTGTTCAGTATATGACTTACTGCATAGTGATGTCTCCTCCTGTGTATACAGTATGTGGTCAGTATATGACTTACTGTATAGTGATGTCTCCTCCTGTGTGTACAGTATGTGGTCAGTATATGATTACTGTATAGTGATGTCTCCTCCTGTGTGTACAGTATGTGGTCAGTATATGATTACTGTATAGTGATGTCTCCTCCTGTGTGTACAGTATGTGGTCAGTATATGATTACTGTATAGTGATGTCTCCCCTGTGTATACAGTGTGTGGTCAGTATATGACTTACTGTATAGTGATGTCTCTCCTGTGTGTACAGTATGTGGTCAGTATATGACTTACTGTGTAGTGATGTCTCCCCTGTGTGTACAGTATGTGGTCAGTATATGACTTACTGTATAGTGATGCCTCCTCCTGTGTGTACAGTATGTGGTCAGTATATGACTTACTGTATAGTGATGTCTCCCCTGTGTGTACAGTATGTGGTCAGTATATGACTTACTGTATAGTGATGTCTCCCCTGTATGTACAGTATGTGGTCAGTATATGACTTACTGTGTAGTGATGTCTCCCCTGTGTGTACAGTATGTGGTCAGTATATGACTTACTGTATAGTGATGTCTCCTCCTGTGTGTACAGTATGTGGTCAGTATATGATTACTGTATAGTGATGTCTCCTCCTGTGTGTACAGTATGTGGTCAGTATATGATTACTGTATAGTGATGTCTCCTCTGTGTATACAGTGTGTGGTCAGTATATGACTTACTGTATAGTGATGTCTCTCCTGTGTGTACAGTATGTGGTCAGTATATGACTTACTGCATAGTGATGTCTCCCCTGTGTGTACAGTATGTGGTCAGTATATGACTTACTGTATAGTGATGTCGCCTCCTGTGTGTACAGTATGTGGTCAGTATATGACTTACTGTATAGTGATGTCTCCTCTGTGTGTACAGTATGTGGTCAGTATATGACTTACTGTATAGTGATGTCTCCTCTGTGTGTACAGTATGTGGTCAGTATATGACTTACTGTATAGTGATTTCTCCCCTGTGTATATAGTATGTGGTCAGTATATGACTTACTGTATAGTGATGTCTCCTCCTGTGTACAGTATGTGGTCAGTATATGACTTACTGTATAGTGATGTCTCCCCTGTGTGTACAGTATGTGGTCAGTATATGACTTACTGTATAGTGATGTCTCTCCTGTGTGTACAGTATGTGGTCAGTATATGATTACTGTATAGTAATGTCTCCTCCTGTGTATACAGTATGTGGTCAGTATATGACTTACTGTATAGTGATGTCTCCTCCTGTGTGTACAGTATGTGGTCAGTATATGACTTACTGTATAGTGATGTCTCCTCCTGTGTACAGTATGTGGTCAGTATATGACTTACTGTATAGTGATGTCTCCTCCTGTGTGTACAGTATGTGGTCAGTATATGACTTACTGTATAGTGATGTCTCCTCCTGTGTGTACAGTATGTGGTCAGTATATGACTTACTGTATAGTGATGTCTCCTCTGTGTGTACAGTATGTGGTCAGTATATGACTTACTGTATAGTGATGTCTCCTCCTGTGTACAGTATGTGGTCAGTATATGACTTACTGTATAGTGATGTCTCCTCCTGTGTGTACAGTATGTGGTCAGTATATGACTTACTGTATAGTGATGTCTCCTCCTGTGTGTACAGTATGTGGTCAGTATATGACTTACTGCATAGTGATGTCTCTCCTGTGTGTACAGTATGTGGTCAGTATATGACTTACTGTATAGTGATGACTCCTCCTGTGTATACAGTATGTGGTCAGTATATGACTTACTGTATAGTGATGTCTCCTCTGTGTGTATAGTATGTGGTCAGTATATGACTTACTGCATAGTGATGTCTCCTCCTGTGTGTACAGTGTATGGTCAGTATATGACTTACTGTATAGTGATGTCTCCCCTGTGTGTACAGTATGTGGTCAGTATATGACTTACTGTATAGTGATGTCTCCTCCTGTGTGTACAGTATGTGGTCAGTATATGACTTACTGTATAGTGATGTCTCCTCCTGTGTGAACAGTGTGTGATCAGTAAATGACTTACTGTATAGTGATGTCTACTGTGTGTACAGTATATGGTCAGTATATGACTTACTGTATAGTGATGTCTCCCCCTGTGTGTACAGTATATGGTCAGTATATGACTTACTGTATAGTGATGTCTCCTCTGTGTATACAGTGTGTGGTCAGTATATGACTTACTGTATAGTGATGTCTCTCCTGTGTGTACAGTATGTGGTCAGTATATGACTTACAGTATAGTGATGTCTCCTCCTGTGTATACAGTATGTGGTCAGTATATGACTTACTGTATAGTGATGTCTCCTCTGTGTGTATAGTATGTGGTCAGTATATGACTTACTGTATAGTGATGTCTCCTCCTGTGTATACAGTATGTGGTCAGTATATGACTTACTGTATAGTGATGTCTCCTCTGTGTGTATAGTATGTGGTCAGTATATGACTTACTGTATAGTGATGTCTCCTCCTGTGTGTACAGTATGTGGTCAGTATATGACTTACTGTATAGTGATGTCTCCTCCTGTGTATACAGTATGTGGTCAGTATATGACTTACTGTATAGTGATGTCTCCCCTGTGTGTACAGTATGTGGTCAGTATATGACTTACTGTATAGTGATGTCTCCCCTGTGTGTACAGTATGTGGTCAGTATATGACTTACTGTATAGTGATGTCTCTCCTGTGTGTACAGTATGTGGTCAGTATATGAATTACTGTATAGTGATGTCTCCCCTGTGTGTACAGTATGTGGTCAGTATATGACTTACTGTATAGTGATGTCTCCCCTGTGTGTACAGTATGTGGTCAGTATATGACTTACTGTATAGTGATGTCTCCTCCTGTGTGTACAGTATGTGGTCAGTATATGACTTGCTGTATAGTGATGTCTCCTCTGTGTATACAGTGTGTGGTCAGTATATGACTTACTGTATAGTGATGTCTCCTCCTGTGTGTACAGTATGTAGTCAGTATATGACTTACTGTATAGTGATGTCTCCTCCTGTGTGTACAGTATGTGGTCAGAATATGACTTACTGTATAGTGATGTCTCCTCCTGTGTACAGTATGTGGTCAGTATATGACTTACTGTATAGTGATGTCTCCCCTGTGTGTACAGTGTGTGGTCAGTATATGACTTACTGTATAGTGATGTCTCCTCCTGTGTGTACAGTATGTGGTCAGTATATGACTTACTGTATAGTGATGTCTCCTCCTGTGTGTACAGTATGTGGTCAGTATATGACTTACTGTATAGTGATGTCTCCTCCTGTGTGTACAGTATGTGGTCAGTATATGACTTACTGTATAGTGATGTCTCCTCCTGTGTGTACAGTATGTGGTCAGTATATGACTTACTGTATAGTGATGTCTCCTCTGTGTGTACAGTATGTGGTCAGTATATGACTTACTGTATAGTGATTTCTCCCCTGTGTATATAGTATGTGGTCAGTATATGACTTACTGTATAGTGATGTCTCCACCTGTGTACAGTATGTGGTCAGTATATGACTTACTGTATAGTGATGTCTCCCCTGTGTGTACAGTATGTGGTCAGTATATGACTTACTGTATAGTGATGTCTCTCCTGTGTGTACAGTATGTGGTCAGTATATGATTACTGTATAGTGATGTCTCCTCCAGTGTATACAGTATGTGGTCAGTATATGACTTACTGTATAGTGATGTCTCCTCCTGTGTGTACAGTATGTGGTCAGTATATGACTTACTGTATAGTGATGTCTCCTCTGTGTATACAGTGTGTGGTCAGTATATGACTTACTGTATAGTGATGTCTCCTCCTGTGTGTACAGTATGTGGTCAGTATATGACTTACTGTATAGTGATGTCTCCTCCTGTGTGTACAGTATGTGGTCAGTATATGACTTACTGTATAGTGATATCTCCTCCTGTGTATACAGTATGTGGTCAGTATATGACTTACTGTATAGTGATGTCTCCCCTGTGTGTACAGTATGTGGTCAGTATATGACTTACTGTATAGTGATGTCTCCTCCTGTGTGTACAGTATGTGGTCAGTATATGACTTACTGTATAGTGATGTCTCCTCCTGTGTGTACAGTATGTGGTCAGTATATGACTTACTGTATAGTGATGTCTCCCCTGTGTGTACAGTATGTGGTCAGTATATGACTTACTGTATAGTGATGTCTCCTCTGTGTGTATAGTATGTGGTCAGTATATGACTTACTGTATTGTGATGTCTCCTCTGTGTGTACAGTGTATGGTCAGTATATGACTTACTGTATAGTGATGTCTCCCCTGTGTGTACAGTATGTGGTCAGTATATGACTTACTGTATAGTGATGTCTCCTCCTGTGTGTACAGTATGTGGTCAGTATATGACTTACTGTATAGTGATGTCTCCTCCTGTGTGAACAGTGTGTGATCAGTATATGACTTACTGTATAGTGATGTCTACTGTGTGTACAGTATATGGTCAGTATATGACTTACTGTATAGTGATGTCTCCCCCTGTGTGTACAGTATATGGTCAGTATATGACTTACTGTATAGTGATGTCTCCTCTGTGTATACAGTGTGTGGTCAGTATATGACTTACTGTATAGTGATGTCTGTCCTGTGTGTACAGTATGTGGTCAGTATATGACTTACAGTATAGTGATGTCTCCTCCTGTGTATACAGTATGTGGTCAGTATATGACTTACTGTATAGTGATGTCTCCTCTGTGTGTATAGTATGTGGTCAGTATATGACTTACTGTATAGTGATGTCTCCTCCTGTGTATACAGTATGTGGTCAGTATATGACTTACTGTATAGTGATGTCTCCTCTGTGTGTATAGTATGTGGTCAGTATATGACTTACTGTATAGTGATGTCTCCTACTGTGTGTACAGTATGTGGTCAGTATATGACTTAATGTATAGTGATGTCTCCCCTGTGTGTACAGTATGTGGTCAGTATATGATTACTGTATAGTGATATCTCCTCCTGTGTGTACAGTATGTGGTCAGTATATGACTTACTGTATAGTGATGTCTCCTCCTGTGTGTACAGTATGTGGTCAGTATATGACTTACTGTATAGTGATGTCTCCTCCTGTGTGTACAGTATGTGGTCAGTATATGACTTACTGTATAGTGATGTCTCCTCCTGTGTATACAGTATGTGGTCAGTATATGACTTACTGTATAGTGATGTCTCCTCCTGTGTGTACAGTATGTGGTCAGTATATGACTTACTGTATAGTGATGTCTCCTCCTGTGTGTACAGTATGAGGTCAGTATATGACTTACTGTATAGTGATGTCTCCTCCTGTGTGTACAGTATGTGGTCAGTATATGACTTACTGTATAGTGATGTCTCCTCCTGTGTATACAGTATGTGGTCAGTATATGACTTACTGTATAGTGATGTCTCCTCCTGTGTGTACAGTATGTGGTCAGTATATGACTTACTGTATAGTGATGTCTCCTCCTGTGTGTACAGTATGAGGTCAGTATATGACTTACTGTATAGTGATGTCTCCTCCTGTGTGTACAGTATGTGGTCAGTATATGACTTACTGTATAGTGATGTCTCCTCCTGTGTGTACAGTATGTGGTCAGTATATGACTTACTGTATAGTGATATCTCCTCCTGTGTGTACAGTATGTGGTCAGTATATGACTTACTGTATAGTGATGTCTCCCCTGTGTGTACAGTATGTGGTCAGTATATGACTTATTGTATAGTGATGTCTCCCCTGTGTGTACAGTATGTGGTCAGTATATGACTTGCTGTATAGTGATGTCTCCCCTGTGTATACAGTATGTGGTCAGTATATGACTTACTGTATAGTGATGTCTCCTCCTGTGTATACAGTATGTGGTCAGCATATGACTTACTGTATAGTGATGTCTCCTCCTGTGTACAGTATGTGGTCAGTATATGACTTACTGTATAGTGATGTCTCCTCCTGTGTGTACAGTATGTAGTCAGTATATGACTTACTGTATAGTGATGTCTCCTCCTGTGTGTACAGTATGTGGTCAGAATATGACTTACTGTATAGTGATGTCTCCTCCTGTGTACAGTATGTGGTCAGTATATGACTTACTGTATAGTGATGTCTCCCCTGTGTGTACAGTGTGTGGTCAGTATATGACTTACTGTATAGTGATGTCTCCTCCTGTGTGTACAGTATGTGGTCAGTATATGACTTACTGTATAGTGATGTCTCCTCCTGTGTGTACAGTATGTGGTCAGTATATGACTTACTGTATAGTGATGTCTCCTCCTGTGTGTACAGTATGTGGTCAGTATATGACTTACTGTATAGTGATGTCTCCTCCTTTATGTACAGTATGTGATCAGTACATGACTTACTGTATAGTGATGTCTCCTCCTGTGTGTACAGTATGTGGTCAGTATATGATTACTGTATAGTGATGTCTCCTCCTGTGTGTACAGTATGTGGTCAGTATATGACTTACTGTATAGTGATGTCTCCTCCTTTATGTACAGTATGTGATCAGTACATGACTTACTGTATAGTGATGTCTCCTCCTGTGTGTACAGTATGTGGTCAGTATATGACTTACTGTATAGTGATGTCTCCTCTGTGTGTATAGTATGTGGTCAGTATATGACTTGCTGTATAGTGATGTCTCCCCTGTGTATACAGTATGTGGTCAGTATATGACTTACTGTATAGTGATGTCTCCTCCTGTGTATACAGTATGTGGTCAGTATATGACATACTGTATAGTGATGTCTCCTCCTGTGTGTACAGTATGTAGTCAGTATATGACTTACTGTATAGTGATGTCTCCTCCTGTGTGTACAGTATGTGGTCAGAATATGACTTACTGTATAGTGATGTCTCCTCCTGTGTGTACAGTATGTGGTCAGTATATGACTTACTGTATAGTGATATCTCCTCCTGTGTATACAGTATGTGGTCAGTATATGACTTACTGTATAGTGATATCTCCTCCTGTGTATACAGTATGTGGTCAGTATATGACTTACTGTATAGTGATGTCTCCTCCTGTGTGTACAGTATGTGGTCAGTATATGACTTACTGTATAGTGATATCTCCTCCTGTGTATACAGTATGTGGTCAGTATATGACTTACTGTATAGTGATGTCTCCTCTGTGTGTACAGTATGTGGTCAGTATATGACTTACTGTATAGTGATGTCTCCCCTGTGTGTACAGTATGTGGTCAGTATATGACTTACTGTATAGTGATGTCTCCTCTGTGTGTATAGTATGTGGTCAGTATATGACTTACTGTATAGTGATGCCTCCTCCTGTGTATACAGTATGTGGTCAGTATATGACTTACTGTATAGTGATGTCTCCCCTGTGTGTACAGTATGTGGTCAGTATATGACTTACTGTATAGTGATATCTCCTCCTGTGTATACAGTATGTGGTCAGTATATGACTTACTGTATAGTGATGTCTCCTCCTGTGTGTACAGTATGTGTTCAGTATATGACTTACTGTATAGTGATGTCTCCTCCTGTGTGTACAGTATGTGGTCAGTATATGACTTACTGTATAGTGATGTCTCCCCTGTGTGTACAGTATGTGGTCAGTATATGACTTACTGTATAGTGATGTCTCCTCCTGTGTGTACAGTATGAGGTCAGTATATGACTTACTGTATAGTGATGTCTCCTCCTGTGTGTACAGTATGTGGTCAGTATATGACTTACAGTATAGTGATGTCTCCTCCTGTGTATACAGTATGTGGTCAGTATATGACTTACTGTATAGTGATGTCTCCTCTGTGTGTATAGTATGTGGTCAGTATATGACTTACTGTATAGTGATGTCTCCTCCTGTGTATACAGTATGTGGTCAGTATATGACTTAATGTATAGTGATGTCTCCCCTGTGTGTACAGTATGTGGTCAGTATATGACTTACTGTATAGTGATATCTCCTCCTGTGTATACAGTATGTGGTCAGTATATGACTTACTGTATAGTGATGTCTCCCCTGTGTGTACAGTATGTGGTCAGTATATGACTTACTGTATAGTGATATCTCCTCCTGTGTATACAGTATGTGGTCAGTATATGACTTACTGTATAGTGATGTCTCCTCCTGTGTGTACAGTATGTGTTCAGTATATGACTTACTGTATAGTGATGTCTCCTCCTGTGTGTACAGTATGTGGTCAGTATATGATTACTGTATAGTGATGTCTCCCCTGTGTGTACAGTATGTGGTCAGTATATGACTTCCTGTATAGTGATGTCTCCTCCTGTGTACAGTATGTGGTCAGTATATGACTTACTGTATAGTGATGTCTCCTCCTGTGTGTACAGTATGTGGTCAGTATATGACTTACTGTATAGTGATGTCTCCTCCTGTGTGTACAGTATGTGGTTAGTATATGACTTACTGTATAGTGATATCTCCTCCTGTGTGTACAGTATGTGGTCAGTATATGACTTACTGTATAGTGATATCTCCTCTTGTGTATACAGTATGTGGTCAGTATATGACTTACTGTATAGTGATGTCTCCCCTGTGTGTACAGTATGTGGTCAGTATATGACTTACAGTATAGTGATATCTCCTCCTGTCTATACAGTATGTGGTCAGTATATGACTTACTGTATAGTGATGTCTCCCCTGTGTATACAGTGTGTGGTCAGTATATGACTTACTATATAGTGATGTCTCCCCTGTGTGTACAGTATGTGGTCAGTATATGACTTACTGTATAGTGATGCCTCCTCCTGTGTGTACAGTATGTGGTCAGTATATGACTTACTGTATAGTGATATCTCCTCCTGTGTGTACAGTATGTGGTCAGTATATGACGTACTGTATAGTGATGTCTGCTCCTGTGTGTACAGTATGTGGTCAGTATATGACTTACTGTATAGTGATGTCTCCCCTGTGTGTACAGTATGTGGTCAGTATATGATTACTGTGTAGTGATGTCTCCTCCTGTGTGTACAGTATATGGTCAGTTTATGACTTACTGTATAGTGATGTCTCCCCTGTGTGTACAGTATGTGGTCAGTATATGATTACTGTGTAGTGATGTCTCCTCCTGTGTGTACAGTATATGGTCAGTATATGACTTACTGTATAGTGATGTCTCCTCCTGTATGTACAGTATGTGGTCAGTATATGACTTACTGTATAGTGATGTCTCCCCTGTGTGTACAGTATGTGGTCAGTATATGACTTACTGTATAGTGATGTCTCCCCTGTGTGTACAGTATGTGGTCAGTATATGACTTACTGTATAGTGATGTCTCCTCCTGTGTGTACAGTATGTGGTCAGTATATGACTTACTGTATAGTGATGTCTCCTCCTGTGTGTACAGTATGTGGTCAGTATATGACTTACTGTATAGTGATGTCTCCTCCTGTGTATACAGTATGTGGTCAGTATATGACTTACTGTATAGTGATGTCTCCTCCTGTGTGTACAGTATGTGGTCAGTATATGACTTACTGTATAGTGATGTCTCCTCCTGTGTGTACAGTATGAGGTCAGTATATGACTTACTGTATAGTGATGTCTCCTCCTGTGTGTACAGTATGTGGTCAGTATATGACTTACTGTATAGTGATGTCTCCTCCTGTGTATACAGTATGTGGTCAGTATATGACTTACTGTATAGTGATGTCTCCTCCTGTGTGTACAGTATGTGGTCAGTATATGACTTACTGTATAGTGATGTCTCCTCCTGTGTGTACAGTATGAGGTCAGTATATGACTTACTGTATAGTGATGTCTCCTCCTGTGTGTACAGTATGTGGTCAGTATATGACTTACTGTATAGTGATGTCTCCTCCTGTGTGTACAGTATGTGGTCAGTATATGACTTACTGTATAGTGATATCTCCTCCTGTGTGTACAGTATGTGGTCAGTATATGACTTACTGTATAGTGATGTCTCCCCTGTGTGTACAGTATGTGGTCAGTATATGACTTATTGTATAGTGATGTCTCCCCTGTGTGTACAGTATGTGGTCAGTATATGACTTGCTGTATAGTGATGTCTCCCCTGTGTATACAGTATGTGGTCAGTATATGACTTACTGTATAGTGATGTCTCCTCCTGTGTATACAGTATGTGGTCAGCATATGACTTACTGTATAGTGATGTCTCCTCCTGTGTACAGTATGTGGTCAGTATATGACTTACTGTATAGTGATGTCTCCTCCTGTGTGTACAGTATGTAGTCAGTATATGACTTACTGTATAGTGATGTCTCCTCCTGTGTGTACAGTATGTGGTCAGAATATGACTTACTGTATAGTGATGTCTCCTCCTGTGTACAGTATGTGGTCAGTATATGACTTACTGTATAGTGATGTCTCCCCTGTGTGTACAGTGTGTGGTCAGTATATGACTTACTGTATAGTGATGTCTCCTCCTGTGTGTACAGTATGTGGTCAGTATATGACTTACTGTATAGTGATGTCTCCTCCTGTGTGTACAGTATGTGGTCAGTATATGACTTACTGTATAGTGATGTCTCCTCCTGTGTGTACAGTATGTGGTCAGTATATGACTTACTGTATAGTGATGTCTCCTCCTTTATGTACAGTATGTGATCAGTACATGACTTACTGTATAGTGATGTCTCCTCCTGTGTGTACAGTATGTGGTCAGTATATGATTACTGTATAGTGATGTCTCCTCCTGTGTGTACAGTATGTGGTCAGTATATGACTTACTGTATAGTGATGTCTCCTCCTTTATGTACAGTATGTGATCAGTACATGACTTACTGTATAGTGATGTCTCCTCCTGTGTGTACAGTATGTGGTCAGTATATGACTTACTGTATAGTGATGTCTCCTCTGTGTGTATAGTATGTGGTCAGTATATGACTTGCTGTATAGTGATGTCTCCCCTGTGTATACAGTATGTGGTCAGTATATGACTTACTGTATAGTGATGTCTCCTCCTGTGTATACAGTATGTGGTCAGTATATGACATACTGTATAGTGATGTCTCCTCCTGTGTGTACAGTATGTAGTCAGTATATGACTTACTGTATAGTGATGTCTCCTCCTGTGTGTACAGTATGTGGTCAGAATATGACTTACTGTATAGTGATGTCTCCTCCTGTGTGTACAGTATGTGGTCAGTATATGACTTACTGTATAGTGATATCTCCTCCTGTGTATACAGTATGTGGTCAGTATATGACTTACTGTATAGTGATATCTCCTCCTGTGTATACAGTATGTGGTCAGTATATGACTTACTGTATAGTGATGTCTCCTCCTGTGTGTACAGTATGTGGTCAGTATATGACTTACTGTATAGTGATATCTCCTCCTGTGTATACAGTATGTGGTCAGTATATGACTTACTGTATAGTGATGTCTCCTCTGTGTGTACAGTATGTGGTCAGTATATGACTTACTGTATAGTGATGTCTCCCCTGTGTGTACAGTATGTGGTCAGTATATGACTTACTGTATAGTGATGTCTCCTCTGTGTGTATAGTATGTGGTCAGTATATGACTTACTGTATAGTGATGCCTCCTCCTGTGTATACAGTATGTGGTCAGTATATGACTTACTGTATAGTGATGTCTCCCCTGTGTGTACAGTATGTGGTCAGTATATGACTTACTGTATAGTGATATCTCCTCCTGTGTATACAGTATGTGGTCAGTATATGACTTACTGTATAGTGATGTCTCCTCCTGTGTGTACAGTATGTGTTCAGTATATGACTTACTGTATAGTGATGTCTCCTCCTGTGTGTACAGTATGTGGTCAGTATATGACTTACTGTATAGTGATGTCTCCCCTGTGTGTACAGTATGTGGTCAGTATATGACTTACTGTATAGTGATGTCTCCTCCTGTGTGTACAGTATGAGGTCAGTATATGACTTACTGTATAGTGATGTCTCCTCCTGTGTGTACAGTATGTGGTCAGTATATGACTTACAGTATAGTGATGTCTCCTCCTGTGTATACAGTATGTGGTCAGTATATGACTTACTGTATAGTGATGTCTCCTCTGTGTGTATAGTATGTGGTCAGTATATGACTTACTGTATAGTGATGTCTCCTCCTGTGTATACAGTATGTGGTCAGTATATGACTTAATGTATAGTGATGTCTCCCCTGTGTGTACAGTATGTGGTCAGTATATGACTTACTGTATAGTGATATCTCCTCCTGTGTATACAGTATGTGGTCAGTATATGACTTACTGTATAGTGATGTCTCCCCTGTGTGTACAGTATGTGGTCAGTATATGACTTACTGTATAGTGATATCTCCTCCTGTGTATACAGTATGTGGTCAGTATATGACTTACTGTATAGTGATGTCTCCTCCTGTGTGTACAGTATGTGTTCAGTATATGACTTACTGTATAGTGATGTCTCCTCCTGTGTGTACAGTATGTGGTCAGTATATGATTACTGTATAGTGATGTCTCCCCTGTGTGTACAGTATGTGGTCAGTATATGACTTCCTGTATAGTGATGTCTCCTCCTGTGTACAGTATGTGGTCAGTATATGACTTACTGTATAGTGATGTCTCCTCCTGTGTGTACAGTATGTGGTCAGTATATGACTTACTGTATAGTGATGTCTCCTCCTGTGTGTACAGTATGTGGTTAGTATATGACTTACTGTATAGTGATATCTCCTCCTGTGTGTACAGTATGTGGTCAGTATATGACTTACTGTATAGTGATATCTCCTCTTGTGTATACAGTATGTGGTCAGTATATGACTTACTGTATAGTGATGTCTCCCCTGTGTGTACAGTATGTGGTCAGTATATGACTTACAGTATAGTGATATCTCCTCCTGTCTATACAGTATGTGGTCAGTATATGACTTACTGTATAGTGATGTCTCCCCTGTGTATACAGTGTGTGGTCAGTATATGACTTACTATATAGTGATGTCTCCCCTGTGTGTACAGTATGTGGTCAGTATATGACTTACTGTATAGTGATGCCTCCTCCTGTGTGTACAGTATGTGGTCAGTATATGACTTACTGTATAGTGATATCTCCTCCTGTGTGTACAGTATGTGGTCAGTATATGACGTACTGTATAGTGATGTCTGCTCCTGTGTGTACAGTATGTGGTCAGTATATGACTTACTGTATAGTGATGTCTCCCCTGTGTGTACAGTATGTGGTCAGTATATGATTACTGTGTAGTGATGTCTCCTCCTGTGTGTACAGTATATGGTCAGTTTATGACTTACTGTATAGTGATGTCTCCCCTGTGTGTACAGTATGTGGTCAGTATATGATTACTGTGTAGTGATGTCTCCTCCTGTGTGTACAGTATATGGTCAGTATATGACTTACTGTATAGTGATGTCTCCTCCTGTATGTACAGTATGTGGTCAGTATATGACTTACTGTATAGTGATGTCTCCCCTGTGTGTACAGTATGTGGTCAGTATATGACTTACTGTATAGTGATGTCTCCCCTGTGTGTACAGTATGTGGTCAGTATATGACTTACTGTATAGTGATGTCTCCCCTGTGTGTACAGTATGTGGTCAGTATATGACTTACTGTATAGTGATGTCTCCTCCTGTGTGTACAGTATGTGGTCAGTATATGACTTACTGTATAGTGATGTCTCTCCTGTGTGTACAGTATGTGGTCAGTATATGATTACTGTATAGTGATGTCTCCTCCTGTGTGTACAGTATGTGGTCAGTATATGACTTACTGTATAGTGATGTCTCCTCCTGTGTGTACAGTATGTGGTCAGTATATGACTTACTGTATAGTGATGTCTCCTCTGTGTGTATAGTATGTGGTCAGTATATGACTTACTGTATAGTGATGTCTCCTCCTGTGTGTACAGTATGTGGTCAGTATATGACTTACTGTGTAGTGATGTCTCCTCCTGTGTATACAGTATGTGGTCAGTATATGACTTACTGTATAGTGATTTCTCCCCTGTCTATACAGTATGTGGTCAGTATATGACTTACTGTATAGTGATGTCTCCCCTGTGTGTACAGTATGTGGTCAGTATATGACTTACTGTATAGTGATGTCTCCTCCTCTGTACAGTATGTGGTCAGTATATGATTACTATATAGTGATGTCTCCTCCTGTGTGTACAGTATGTGGTCAGTATATGACTTACTGTATAGTGATGTCTCCCCTGTGTGTACAGTATGTGGTCAGTATATGACTTACTGTATAGTGATGTCTCCTCCTGTGTGTACAGTATGTGGTCAGTATATGACTTACTGTATAGTGATGTCTCCTCCTGTGTGTACAGTATGTGGTCAGTATATGACTTACTGTATAGTGATGTCTCCTCGTGTGTGTACAGTATGTGTTCAGTATATGACTTACTGTATAGTGATGTCTCCTCCTTTGTGTACAGTATGTGGTCAGTATATGACTTACTGTATAGTGATGTCTCCTCCTGTGTGTACAGTATGTGGTCAGTATATGACTTACTGTATAGTGATGTCTCCCCTGTGTGTACAGTATGTGGTCAGTATATGACTTACTGTATAGTGATGTCTCCTCCTGTGTGTACAGTATGTGGTCAGTATATGACTTACTGTATAGTGATGTCTACTCTGTGTGTACAGTATGTGGTCAGTATATGACTTACTGTATAGTGATGTCTCCCCTGTGTGTACAGTATGTGGTCAGTATATGACTTACTGTATAGTGATGTCTCCTCCTGTGTATACAGTATGTGGTCAGTATATGACTTACTGTATAGTGATGTCTCCCCTGTGTGTACAGTATGTGGTCAGTATATGATTACTGTATAGTGATGTCTCCTCCTGTGTGTACAGTATGTGGTCAGTATATGACTTACTGTATAGTGATGTCTCCTCCTGTGTATACAGTATGTGGTCAGTATATGACTTACTGTGTAGTGATGTCTCCCCTGTGTGTACAGTATGTGGTCACTATATGACTTACTGTATAGTGATGTCTCCTCCTGTCTATACAGTATGTGGTCAGTATATGACTTACTGTGTAGTGATGTCTCCCCTGTGTGTACAGTATGTGGTCAGTATATGACTTACTGTATATTGATGTCTCCCCCTGTGTGTACAGTATGTGGTCAGTATATGACTTACTGTATAGTGATGTCTCTCCTGTGTGTACAGTATGTGGTCAGTATATGATTACTGTATAGTGATGTCTCCTCCTGTGTGTACAGTATGTGGTCAGTATATGACTTACTGTATAGTGATGTCTCCTCCTGTGTATACAGTATGTGGTCAGTATATGACTTACTGTATAGTGATGTCTCCTCCTGTGTTTACAGTATGTGGTCAGTATATGACTTACTGTATAGTGATGTCTCCTCCTGTGTACAGTATGTGGTCAGTATATGACTTACTGTATAGTGATGTCTCCTCCTTTGTGTACAGTATGTGGTCAGTATATGACTTACTGTATAGTGATGTCTCCCCTGTGTGTACAGTATGTGGTCAGTATATGACTTACTGTAGAATGATATCTCCTCTGTGTGTACAGTATGTGGTCAGTATATGACTTACTGTATAGTGATGTCTCCCCTGTGTGTACAGTATGTGGTCAGTATATGACTTACTGTATAGTGATGTCTCCTCCTGTGTATACAGTATGTGGTCAGTATATGACTTACTGTATAGTGATGTCTCCCCTGTGTATACAGTATGTGGTCAGTATATGACTTACTGCATAGTGATGTCTCTCCTGTGTGTACAGTATGTGTTCAGTATATGACTTACTGTATAGTGATGTCTCCCCTGTGTGTACAGTATGTGGTCAGTATATGACTTACTGTATAGTGATGTCTCCCCTGTGTGTACAGTATGTGGTCAGTATATGACTTACTGTATAGTGATGTCTCCTCCTGTGTGTACAGTATGTGGTCAGTATATGACTTACTGTATAGTGATGTCTCCCCTGTGTGTACAGTATGTGGTCAGTATATGACTTACTGTACAGTGATGTCTCCTCTTGTGTGTACAGTATGTGGTCAGTATATGACTTACTGTATAGTGATGTCTCCTCTGTGTATACAGTGTGTGGTCAGTATATGACTTACTGTATAGTGATTTCTCCCCTGTCTATACAGTATGTGGTCAGTATATGACTTACTGTATAGTGATGTCTCCTCCTCTGTACAGTATGTGGTCAGTATATGACTTACTGTATAGTGATGTCTCCCCTGTGTGTACAGTATGTGGTCAGTATATGACTTACTGTATAGTGATGTCTCCTCCTGTGTATACAGTATGTGGTCAGTATATGACTTACTGTATAGTGATGTCTCCTCTGTGTGTATAGTATGTGGTCAGTATATGACTTACTGTATAGTGATGTCTCCTCCTGTGTGTACAGTATGTGGTCAGTATATGATTACTGTATAGTGATGTCTCCTCCTGTGTGTACAGTATGTGGTCAGTATATGACTTACTGTATAGTGATGTCTCCTCCTGTGTATACAGTATGTGGTCAGTATATGACTTACTGTATAGTGATGTCTCCTCCTGTGTGTACAGTATGTGGTCAGTATATGACTTACTGTATAGTGATGTCTCCTCCTGTGTGTACAGTATGAGGTCAGTATATGACTTACTGTATAGTGATGTCTCCTCCTGTGTGTACAGTATGTGGTCAGTATATGACTTACTGTATAGTGATGTCTCCCCTGTGTGTACAGTATGTGGTCAGTATATGACTTACTGTATAGTGATGTCTCCTCCTGTGTGTACAGTATGAGGTCAGTATATGACTTACTGTATAGTGATGTCTCCTCCTGTGTTTACAGTATGTAGTCAGTATATGACTTACTGTATAGTGATGTCTCCCCTGTGTGTACAGTATGTGGTCAGTATATGACTTACTGTATAGTGATGTCTCCTCCTGTGTGTACAGTATGTGGTCAGTATATGACGTACTGTATAGTGATGTCTCCTCCTGTGTGTACAGTATGTGGTCAGTATATGATTACTGTATAGTGATGTCTCCTCCTGTGTGTACAGTATGTGGTCAGTATATGACTTACTGTATAGTGATGTCTCCCCTGTGTGTACAGTATGTGGTCAGTATATGACTTACTGTATAGTGATGTCTCCCCTGTGTGTACAGTATGTGGTCAGTATATGACTTACTGTATAGTGATGTCTCCTCCTGTGTGTACAGTATGTGGTCAGTATATGACTTACTGTATAGTGATGTCTCCTCCTGTGTATACAGTATGTGGTCAGTATATGACTTACTGTATAGTGATGTCTCCTCCTGTGTGTACAGTATGTGGTCAGTATATGACTTACTGTATAGTGATGTCTCCTCCTGTGTATACAACATGTGGTCAGTATATGACTTACTGTATAGGGACGTCTCCTCCTGTGTGTACAGTATGTGGTCAGTATATGACTTACTGTATAGTGATGTCTCCTCCTGTGTGTACAGTATGTGGTCAGTATATGACTTACTGTATAGTGATGTCTCCTCTGTGTGTATAGTATGTGGTCAGTATATGACTTACTGTATAGCGATGTCTCCTCTGTGTGTATAGTATGTGGTCAGTATATGACTTACTGTATAGTGATGTCTCCTGTGTGTACAGTATGTGGTCAGTATATGACTTACTGTATAGTGATGTCTCCTCTGTGTGTATAGTATGTGGTCAGTATATGACTTACTGTATAGTGATGTCTCCTCTGTGTGTATAGTATGTGGTCATTATATGACTTACTGTATAGTGATGTCTCCTGTGTGTACAGTATGTGGTCAGTATATGACTTACTGTATAGTGATGTCTCCTCCTGTGTATACAGTATGTGGTCAGTATATGACTTACTGTATAGTGATGTCTCCCCCTGTGTGTACAGTATATGGTCAGTATATGGCTTACTGTATAGTGATGTCTCCCCTGTGTGTACAGTGTGTGGTCAGTATATGACTTACTGTATAGTGATGTCTCCTCCCGTGTGTACAGTGTGTGATCAGTATATGACTTACTGTATAGTGATGTCTACTGTGTGTACAGTATATGGTCAGTATATGACTTACTGTATAGTGATGTCTCCTCTGTGTATACAGTGTGTGGTCAGTATATGACTTACTGTATAGTGATGTCTCCTCTGTGTATACAGTGTGTGGTAAGTATATGACTTACTGTATAGTGATGTCTCCTTTGTGTGTACAGTATGTGGTCAGTATATGTCTTACTGTATAGTGATGTCTCCTCCTGTGTATACAGTATGTTGTCAGTATATGACTTACTGTATAGTGATGTCTCCTCCTGTGTATACAGTATGTTGTCAGTATATGACTTACTGTATAGTGATGTCTCCTCTGTGTGTACAGTATGTGGTCAGTATATGACTTACTGTATAGTGATGTCTCCTCCTGTGTGTACAGTATGTGGTCAGTATATGATTACTGTATAGTGATGTCTCCTCCTGTGTGTACAGTATGTGGTCAGTATATGACTTACTGTATAGTGATGTCTCCTCTTGTGTATACAGTATGTTGTCAGTATATGACTTACTGTATAGTGATGTCTCCTCTGTGTGTACAGTATGTGGTCAGTATATGACTTACTGTATAGTGATGTGTCCTCCTGTGTTTACAGTATGTAGTCAGTATATGACTTACTGTATAGTGATGTCTCCCCTGTATGTACAGTATGTGGTCAGTATATGACTTACTGTATAGTGATGTCTCCTCCTGTGTGTACAGTATGTGGTCAGTATATGACTTACTGTATAGTGATGTCTCCCCTGTATGTACAGTATGTGGTCAGTATATGACTTACTGTATAGTGATGTCTCCCCTGTGTGTACAGTATGTGGTCAGTATATGACTTACTGTATAGTGATGTCTCCTCCTGTGTGTACAGTATGTGGTCAGTATATGACTTACTGTATAGTGATGTCTCCTCCTGTGTGTACAGTATGTGGTCAGTATATGATTACTGTATAGTGATGTCTCCTCCTGTGTGTACAGTATGTGGTCAGTATATGACTTACTGTATAGTGATGTCTCCCCTGTATGTACAGTATGTGGTCAGTATATGACTTACTGTATAGTGATGTCTCCCCTGTGTGTACAGTATGTGGTCAGTGTATGACTTACTGTATAGTGATGTCTCCTCCTGTGTATACATGTGGTCAGTATATGACTTACTGTATATGGACGTCTCCTCCTGTGTGTACAGTATGTGGTCAGTATATGACTTACTGTATAGTGATGTCTCCTCCTGTGTGTACAGTATGTGGTCAGTATTTGACGTACTGTATAGTGATGTCTCCTCCTGTGTATACAGCATGTGGTCAGTATATGACTTACTGTATAGTGATGTCTCCTCCTGTGTGTACAGTATGTGGTCAGTATATGACTTACTGTATAGTGATGTCTCCCCTGTATGTACAGTATGTGGTCAGTATATGACTTACTGTATAGTGATGTCTCCCCTGTGTGTACAGTATGTGGTCAGTGTATGACTTACTGTATAGTGATGTCTCCTCCTGTGTATACATGTGGTCAGTATATGACTTACTGTATATGGACGTCTCCTCCTGTGTGTACAGTATGTGGTCAGTATATGACTTACTGTATAGGGACGTCTCCTCCTGTGTATACAGTATGTGGTCAGTATATGACTTACTGTATAGTGATGTCTCCCGTGTGTACAGTATGTGGTCAGTATATGACTTACTGTATAGTGTTGTCTCTCTCCCGTGTGTACAGTATGTGGTCAGTATATGACATACTGTATAGTGATGTCTCCTCCTGTGTGTACAGTATGTGGTCAGTATATGACTTACTGTATAGTGATGTCTCCTCTGTGTGTATAGTATGTGGTCAGTATATGACTTACTGTATAGTGATGTCTCCTGTGTGTACAGTATGTGGTCAGTATATGACTTACTGTATAGTGATGTCTCCTCCTGTGTATACAGTATGTGGTCAGTATATGACTTACTGTATAGTGATGTCTCCCCCTGTGTGTACAGTATGTGGTCAGTATATGACTTACTGTATAGTGATGTCTCCTCCCGTGTGTACAGTGTGTGATCAGTATATGACTTACTGTATAGTGATGTCTACTGTGTGTACAGTATGTGGTCAGTATATGACTTACTGTATAGTGATGTCTCCTCTGTGTATACAGTGTGTGGTCAGTATATGACTTACAGTGTTGGCCAAAAGTATTGTCACCCCTGCAATTCTGTCAGATAATACTCAGTTTCTTCCAGAAAATGATTGCAAGCACAAACTCTTTGGTATTATCTTCATTTAATTTGTCTTCAATGGAAAACCAAAAAAAGAATTGTCAAAAAGCAAAATTGGATATAATTCAACACCAAACATAAAAAAGGGGGTGGACAAAAGTATTGGCACTGTTTGAAAAATCATGTGATGCTTCTCTAATTTCTGTAATTAACAGCACCTGTTACTTAACTGAGGCACCTAACAGGTGCTGGCAATAACTAAATCACGCTTGCAGCCAGTTGAAATGGATTAAAGTTGACTCCACCTCTGTCCTGTGTCCTTGTGTGACCACATTGAGCATGGAAAAAAGAAAGAAGACCAAAGAACTGTCTGAGGACTTGAGAAGCAAAATTGTGAGGAAGCATGAGCAATCTCAAGGCTACAAGTCCATCTGCAAAGACCTGAATGTTCCTGTGTCTACCGTGCGCAGTGTCATCAAGAAGTTTAAAGCCCATGGCCCTGTGGCTAACCTCCCTAGATGTGGATGGAAAAGAAAAATTGACAAGAGATTTCAACGCAAGATTGTGCGGATGGCGGATAAAGAACCTCGACTAACATCCAAACAAGTTCCAGCTGCCCTGCAGTCCGAGGGTACAACAGTGTCACCCCGTACTATCCGTCAGTGTCTGAATGAGAAGGGACTGTATGGTAGGAGACCCAGGAAGACCCCACTTCTTACCCAGAGACATAAGCCAGGCTGGAGTTTGCCAAAACTTACCTGAGAAAGCCAAAAACGTTTTGGAAGAATGTTCTCTGGTCAGAGGAGACAAAAGTAGGAAAAGGCATCAACATAGAGATTACAGGGAAAAAAAGAGGCCTTCAAAGAGAAGAAGACGCCCCCTACAGTCAGACATGGCGGAGGTTCCCTGATGCCCTGGAGACTTCTAATGTGGCCAGCAATGAGTCCAGACCTGAATCCCATAGAACACCTGTGGAGAGATCTCTTGGTGGCAGTTTGGAGAAGGCCCCCTTCACATCTCAGGGGGGACCTGGAGCAGTTTGCCAAAGAATAATGGGCTAAAATTCCAGCAGAGCCTTGTAAGAAACTCATTGCTGGTTACCGGAAGCGGTTGTGCGCAGTTATTGTGTCTAAAGGTTGTGCTACCAAGTATTAGGCTGAGGGCGCCAATACTTTTGTCTGGCCCAATTTTGGAGTTTTGTGTAAAATGATCAATGATTTGACTTTTTTTTTTCATTCATTTTTTTCATTCATTTTGTTTTTTCATTGCAAGCAAAATAAATGAAGATATTAATAACAAAGAATTTATGATTGCAATCATTTTCTAGAAGAAACCGAGTATTATCTGACAGAATTGCAGGGGTGCCAATACTTTTGGCCAACACTGTACTGTATAGTGATGTCTTTGCAACTTCTCCTGTCTGTTATTGTTTTTTTAGAAGTAAAAAGTAATGGTCTGAAACTAACCTAGAAGTAGATCTGGTTGAAAGTTGGTGACCCCCTCATGTCACTGATCAGTGTAATAATCTCACCATAAAACAAGTGACACTATCTATCTATCTATCTATCTATCTATCTATCTATCTATCTATCTACATACACAGCATAAGAGAGATAAATGTCTTACCTTCGCTTTATGCGGTGCACAGGAATACAAAGAGTGAAATCAAAAGAAGTGGCAGAACCAAACCAGTGACATTGAGTTTTTTCCTGATGTTATTGCCTATGGCTCTCCACAGGCTCCTTTTGTCCCTTTTTTTATATCACCTCCCCATAAACTTGAAGGCTTGGTCTGATGTCTATGCATATTGCAATAATATGTGTATGTCTCATTATACACTGGGTGGGGTTATCAGATGAAGTGTTCAAAGAGGGTTAACTAACTAGTTCTGACCTGCAGGCTTGGAGTCTGGAGATGACTTGTACAATTCTCTAGTTACATCACAAACCTGCCTAAACCTGTCAACAATTAGTAGATAATTCTGTAATACACAGTAATACACTCTCCATAAGGATAGGACTATGCAGAGACTTTGGACAAGCAACTAAAATATGTTTGTGATTTGTATGACACTTGATGTTTTTGTTCTGGGTCCAATCACTGAGTCTTCTGTATTGTTTGAATGGGCAATGAATCTGTGAAAAACATATAACATAAATTATGTACCCGGAATGCGTCCAAGTGCAGTGTGGGGAAGGTAGCTCGGTAGAAGCTGTGGTGTGGAGCCAACCAGTCAGAGACAGGGACACAAATCTTTCAGCAAAATCCGGTAGATTTAAGAAATACAGGAAAATAAATAAACTTTTACATCAGGCAGAAAAATGAGCAAAATAAAAGTACAGCCTTAACTTCAGGCAAAACAACATCAAACAATATCCTGCTCGTCTGAGCACTAACTAAATAGAAAATACTAACTGTACATGTGGCTTACTATCATGCACATGAAACAACCAAAAAAACCACTGTACCATATACAAGACGCTCAGTCTCAGGGCAGACCCAGCCACGTCCTCTCTTCCCAAGATCTGCTCTGGAGTCTTTTATGGGCCAGTGACAAGCCTTAGCACCCACACCTGGGGCTGAGGCCTATTCCAGACCCACACTGGACCACTCATATGTCAGAAATCTGGGGCGGATATAGCGGGACTCCTGCACTCTGCCTGTCACCTTCTGCCGGCAGTTTGATATTTTTTTAATCCCATAGACATGCATGGCAGAGACGAGACTGCAGATCAGATAATAGTAGTGAATGCAAATGTTTATTCTCATGGCCGCAGAAAATAAAACCCATCATGTTAATGGCCCTATTCACATTAGTGGGTGTAAGCTGTCTGTGGGACAGAAAAATCCTTAGTCTGACAGAGCCCTTAGGGGGTTATTTGGCTGCAAGTTACAAGTGATTTAGGATTTCTATTATTCAGTCTATGCTGGAAAACTCTCTCCTGTTTGGAGTTTTGAAGCCATTGTTACATGCCTTTATTTTACAGTCACATTCTCATTCATTGCTCAGTATGTGGAAAAGCAATGTAGTAATGTAAGTACAGTATTGACTGACAATGTCTGTCTGAGCAGGCCAGTCTTAACCCTGCAAGGACGTGTATATGCGTGGTTGGACAGTATTGTGCTGGAAGAGTCCGTGGGTACCTGATGGAGGCACTCAGGAGACCATAGTGAGAACTGGTCCCTCCAACTTTAGGCCAAGGCTGCGGGTCTGCAGGTAGGCCACACTGGAAAGTAGTCCGTGGGACTGGTGCAAGGACCCTGACGGGCATCGTAGAGGCACAGGAGAGGATAACGGTGGGTTCTTGGACCCAAACAACTGCCTAATATAGTCCAAAAATAATGTTTTTAATTCGGCAAGGAAAGGAGCACATTAAAAGCACAGTCACAGGAGGATATGGTGTTTGATAGTGTTGTGATCTTGAGTCAGATTTCTGTGTGCTTATCCTCTAATATTGCTGAGAAAGATGTTTCTCTGCGTCTGAGTTTTTCTCCTCTTTTTGATGAGTTAGAACAGTCAGAATTTTGGAAAGGAGGAAGAGCAAGACATGACTGTTGGTGGTTAATCCAGTAGTGGCAGGGCGTGTAGTAAAGTTGTTGTTTTTTTCCTCAAGATGTCGCCGATAGAGTTGCTGCCTGTTACTTCATCAGGACTTGTTACTTGGCATGCCTTTGCTGGCCCCAACTGTAAGGGTCACTCTCCATTTCCTCCATTTTCCACTCCCCTTCACACCATCTGTGGTGAAGCAATGGGATGCACTGAAGTGCACCCTCTAGCCTCATGTGGGACAGGGACATCAGATGCCACTCCATCCCCCTCATCTTCCTCTGCCAGCCAACGGTGCGAAGATGACAGGAGTGTGCTCTGAATGTTTTCTGCCTAGCAGAGGCTACGTCTCACTTACGAAAATGGCCACACTTTGACCTGTATATCAGGCACAATGGTGTAGGTTTCAAAAACACATGGCACCAACAAGTTGAAAACGTGGCCCTGTGTGGACCGTGTTTGCGTCTGGCAAGCTCCAGATGTGCTACCAGGTTCCAGCCATTATCACAGGCGCAAAAATGCCCGGCCCCAGGTGTAGCAGGGAAACAAACATTGCTATCTCAGCCAGGATGGCATCCCTGACCTTGGAGGCACTGTGCTGTCTGTCCCCCAAGCTGATGATCTTCAGCACGTCCTGCTGACATCTCATGCCAGTGTTACAGCGTTAGGCGCTAGTAGCTGGGGTGGAGGTTGCAGCGTAGTAGGGTTTCAGTCTACTCCTGCCATGAATTTTGGCATGGGAGAGGAGATAGGCCACCCCAGTTTGCACCCCGGGCCCAGACTCCACTATATTCACCCTGCCTGTCATTAAAGATAAGCAGCATCCCTGACCACAGGCGCTTGTCCATGTGTCGGTGGTCAAGTGGACCTTGCAGCAAAGCGCGGAGCTCTGTGCCCGACTGATGTTATGGGACACATGCAGGTGCAAGGCAGGGACAGCACACCAAGAGAAGTAGTAACGGCTAGGCCCAGCATAGGGAGGTGCCCCAGCTGCCATCTGCTGACGGAAGGCCTGGGTATCCAGAAGCCTAAACACCAACATCTAAAGGGCCAGAAGTTTTTCGATGAGGCTGTTAAAGGCTTGGGCATGGGGGTGGGTTGTGTTGTACTTCTGCCTGCAATGAAAAGTCTGGGAGATGTCGAGTGGCTGGGAAGAGGCGCATGATGGTGCAGGCCAAAAGGGTGGATGAGGGTGAACTCCCCAATGTGTCAGAGACAGATGTGTAGGTATCCTTGCATCATATCCTTGCACCATACTTGGCTTTGGACTTTCATTTTGTGCCAAAAAGTGGTTAAGACAGCGATCCCTCAGCTAATCCCGTTACACTGTCCATTGACAACTCCAGCACTGAAGTTACCATGCATGTAAGTGGTATACATTTTTGTCATGCATTTAGCCATGCTGGATGCTATGGTCACTTGATACAGCTCCAGGGTTCTCTTACAGCTAATTGCCAAGAGAACTCAGATGAACAGCACTGAGGCCAACTCCTCTGAGATCCCAAGGGAACTTCACAGGACATGTGTATTGCAGAAAAAATTATTAGAAAATAAGTGTAGGGCACAGAGGGATCGGAGAGGACAGAGCTGTGGTCGGCCAGGTACTCCCACAACATGCGCCTATACTTGTCCCTCCTGGTGACACTAGACCCCTCAGTGGCGGTAATTTGGCCAGGGGGGGCCATTAACGTGTCCCTCCTGGTGACAGTAGGCCCCTGAGTGGCGGTAATTTGTTCATAGGGGCCATTAACGTGTCCCAGACCTAGGAATAAGTCTTCCAACAGCCTACAGTTTTAGAGCTTAGCTTCCCTCCACATCTACATTGCTTTCGCCCCTACACATCACCCCAGTTTATGCCTCTGCTTCTACCAAGCTTTTTTGTTGATTTAGCTTCTGCCACATCTACACTGCTTTCGCCCCTAAACATCACCCCAGTTTATGCCTCTGCTTCTACCCAGCTTTTTTGTTGATTTAGCTTCCCTCCACATCTACACTGCTTTCACCCCTAAACATCACCCCTGTCCATGTGGGGTCGGTGGCCTCACCATCCACCAACTCCTCTTCCAATTGCGCACTGTGCCCTTACTGCAAACCGCACATAACCACAGCTTGCCCTGATGGCACCTGTGTCTCATCATCCCCACTGAGGTCCAGAAAAGTCGGTGGCGGGTCCACAACCACAAAATTTGAAGGAAATGGCGGATGCTGCAGTATTTCTAACACCTGTTCCTGGTGCTCTGGCCTGGTCTGTGTTGTACCCTGCACCCTGCTTAACGCAGCTGCCATATCCGGAGTTGTGATGAGCGCATGCTAATGTTTCGTGTCCAGTGCAATGGATGTGATGGGATTTCACATAAGTCTGCCACCCATGGCCACTCATGGTTGAGCAACTGAGGGAGCTGACTTTGACGAACCCTAGGGTTTTGGAGTTGGAACTCCATCAAAGGTCTGTGCTGCTCACACACTCTGCTCAAGAGATGATATGTTTAGTTCCAGCAGTGTAGAGACGTTGCACAACAGCCGTTGTTCGGGCAGATACAGGCGTTGTAGGAGTGCATAGAGGCTAGCAGTGGCTACTATAGACTTTCAAAACTATCCGCACAAGAGCTGCACTTTCACCAGTAGCTCAGGAACATTGGGATACTTTTTAAAAAAGATTAGCAGCAATGAGTTAAAAACGTGGCCCAGGCATGGAATATGTTACAGGCTGCCAAGCTACAGAGCCGATCCCAGGTTACGGCCATTATCACACATGACAACATGCCTGGGCCCAGGTGCAGGGGCAAAAACCACATTGTCGTGTCATCGAGGATGGCATGACTCACTTTGTAGGCAGTGTGCTGTCTGGACCCAAAGCTGATGAGCTTCTACAGGGCCTGCTGACGTCTCCCCACGCCAGTGTTGCAGCATTTCCAGCTCGTACCTGGGGTCCACTTAACGGCGGAGGAGGAGGGTGGTGTTTTAGCCCTCCTCCCAGGAATGTTGTGTGGGGAGACAAGTCAGTCCACCACATTTTGCGACCCGGTCCCCGCCTCAAGTACATTCAACCACTGTGCCAAGATTGAAAGATAGCATCCCTGTCCGCATGCACTTGTCCATGCGTAGCTGGTCACGCGGAACTTTTGGGCTAAGCGCTGAACTTAGTGACCACCTGTTTGGGGAAAAGTGCTGGTGTGGATGGCACAGTGAGGTGGCGCAGAAGCCAGCAGGCCCAAAAAGGGCAAAGTGTCCACAAGCCGGGACCCCATCATTTCCTGGGCCAGAATTTTTGAGATGAGGCCGTTGAAGCCTTGGGCATGTGGGTGGGTTGCGCTGTACTTTAGCCTGGAATGAAAGGCCTGGGAAATGGGGAGTCACATTGCAAAGTGTGTAAACCACACTCAGTTTGTCCTTGACCTATACATTTAGAAATTATCTCCCCCAGCGAGGAAGGTGGCCTCGATGGGGGAATTTTTCTAAGGAGGCTCGAAAAGAGAGCATCTTGGGCCTTGCTGGCTCAGGCCTAGTTTCTGTCATGCAGATGTCCTGTGACTCTGGACATGCCTCTGACTCTAGCCACCTTTTTCCCTGCTTAGCTTGCCTCCACATCCACACTGCTTTTGCCCCTAGACATTCATTCTTATGGTAGAGTTGGAAGGGACCTCAAGGGCCATCGGGTCCAACCCCCTGCGAGTGCAGGTTTTCCTAAATCATTCCAGCTATATGTTTATCCAGATTCCGCTTGAAGATTTCCATTGATGGAGTGCCCACCACCTCCCGTGGCAGCCTATTCCACTCTCTCACTACCCTCACTGTCAGAAAGTTTTTCCTAATGTCTAATCTGTATCTCTTTCCCTTTAGTTTCATCCCATTGCTTCTTGTACTTCCTTGTGCTAATGAGAATAGGGGAGATCCCTCTGCACTGTGACTACCTTTCAGATATTTGTAGACTGCTATTAAATCTCCCCTCAGCCTTCTCTTCTGCAAACTAAACAATCCCAGTTCTTTTAGCCGCTCCTCATAGGACATGGTTTGCAGACCTTCCACCATTTTGGTTGCTCTTCTCTGGACTTGCTTCAATATATCGATGTCTTTCTTGAATTGAGGCGCCCAGAACTGTACACAGTATTCCAGGTGTGGTCTGACCAGGGAAGAGTACAGCGGAATAATGACCTCTCTTGATCTAGATTCAATGCTTGTCTTAATACATCCCAGAATTTTATTAGCCTTTTTTGCAGCAGCACCGCACTGTTGGCTCATGTTGAATTTGTGATCTACTATTATGCCCAAGTCCTTTTCCCCTATGCTATCACTTAGTTCTATTCCTCCCATACTATATATGTTTTTTACATTTCTGTTACCCAGATGTAGAACTTTGCATTTGTCCCTGTTAAATACCAGTCCATGCCTCAGCTTGTACCCCCAGTTTTTGCTGCTTAGCTTGCCTCCACATCCACACTGCTTTTTCCCCTAGACATCACCCCAGTCCATGCCTCTGCTTGTACCCCCAGTTTTTGCTGCTTAGCTTGCCTCCACATCCACACTGCTTTTGCCGAACATGCTTTTTGTAGACATCACCCCTATCCATGCCTCTGCCTCTAGCCATAACTCTGCCACCCCTGGAAACTCATGGTGCAGAAACTGAGGGAGCTGACTTTGAGGAACCCTTGGGTTTTGTAGATGGAACTCCATCAAAGGTCTTTGCAGCTCACACACTCTGGTCAAGATATGGTATGTAGGGTTTCAGCGTGTGTGGATGACGGACAACAGCCGGTGTTTGGGCAGATGTAGGCATTGCTGGAGTGTTTTGAGGCTAGTAGCAGCTCCTGTACACTTGTGAAAGTGGGCGCACAAGCGCCGCATTTTCACCAGTAGCTCCTGTACATTTGGGTATGTTTTCAAAAAACGTTGCACCACTAAGTTAGACATGGGCTAAGCATGGAGCGTGTTGGAGGCTGGCAAGCTCCAGAGCTGCTACCAGGTTCCTGCCGTTATCACACATGACAAAAATGCCTGGCCCCAGGTGCAGCAGGGAAAAACACATTGCCATCTCAGCCAGGATGGCATCCCTGACCTCGGAGGCAGTGTGCTCTCTGTCTCCCAAGCTGATGAGCTTCATCGCGGCCTGCTGACGTCTCCCCACGCCAGTAGCTGGGGTCGATTCAAGGGCAGAGGAGGAGGAGGGTGGTGTTTCAGCACTCCTGCCAGGAATATTGGGTGGGGAGACAAGGCAGGCCGCCACAGTTTGCGACCCGGTCCCAGCCTCAACTACATTCAGCCAGTGTGCCGTGATTGAGATGTAGCGTCCCTGGCCGCATGCACTTGTCCACGCATCGGTGGTCAAGTGGAACTTTTGTGCAAAGCGCAGAACTTAGGGCCCGCCTGATGTTACGGGACACACGCTGGTGCAAGAATCAACTCACCCTAAGGGCCAAAAACACTGCTGGTGAATTTTGTTCAGTTCAAAAGGACTCTGTGTTTAGATTTGGCTCAGTCGCAGCTCCAGGACATGCCTTTGAAGGAAAGGTTTCCTTTAGTGGCTCCATCTCAGCAGGATGATGATGGTGAAGTTTGGTTAAATCTGGTGTCGGAAGGGAAAGTGGTTTCTGATCTACAGCTAAAGTACTGGAGCATGTTGTTTGGACAATTAACACCTGATCAGAACCCTGTATAGGTAATGGGGAGTCCGATATTAGAGGACCATTACCGCTAGTAGTGGTTGCAGCCAATTCTTCCCCTTTGCGGTCCTCTAAATCAAAGTTACCCCCAGGACTTGATGCCAAAATGTTATCAATTTGACAGTCAAAATCAAGGTCAATGTCATGGGTCCTCAGTCCAATCCACTGCATCAATCCAACACAATGAGAGTGATGGTTCTGGAACCACTGTTTTAGGGGCAAAGAGTTTTAAAGGGGCTAACACTCTGCTGGTGCAAGGCTTTACTCACCCTAAGTGCCAAAAACACTGCTGGTGCAAGGCTCTACTCATGCCAAGGGCCTCAATCTCTGCTGGTAGCTCAGCTTAAGGTCCTGTAACTTTGTTTGGAAGGGCTCATGTTAAGGGCTAGAAAAGTGAATTTTGGAAGGTCTTACCACATCACACACACACACACACACACACACACACACACACTCAAAATGACAGTTAAGGGTGAGGGCTTTTGGATTTCCCATTGTCTATTCCATCCGTGGTTGTCATGGGGAATGTGATTTAAAGGGTTGGTTGTTACTGTTTGTTGGGCTTAAATTGGGGTTTGTGTCCATCCATTTGGGAAGTAAAGAAGGTTTCCAGGTATTTTCCCACTTTGACAGGTTTTTTTGAATGTGGAAAGTGTGTAGTTGTTAGGCTGTGATGTTGGGGTAATAGAGGGTCTTTGGTGTGTTAGATGCCCCCAGACATGCTTCCCCTGCTGTCACAGTTGCATTCCAGAGGTGTTGGCATCATTTGCTGAGGTGTCATAGTGGACTTGGTGACCCTCCTGAGACGGATTTGGGTTTCCCCCTTAACGAGTATATGTTCCCCATAGATTATAATGGGGTTTGAAACCCGTTCGAACACTGGAACAGTGAGCGGCTGTTCAAATCGGATTTCGAACCTCGTACATTTTAGTGTTCGCTCATCTCTAGTGGGAATCCGTCCACTCAGACCCTATCGATCCTGAGAATGGGGGTGTCTCCTGTACAGAATGTAGCGCCCCCAGCTCCAGTCATCTCGATGGTACGTTGGAGATAGATAAATCAGAGCACTGGGGAAGGGGATCCATTGCTTATGTGTAATAGTAAGGACATAGCAATGACGTGTTCTATTATTTTGTTTCTTCCACCTGTTCTTACAAATATGTGGTCGGGCTGCTTGTCGGAGAAACTTCCCTCCCACCGCACTGCCTACAATGGAGACTGAAGAAGAGCACACCTCTTATCCACACCCTGCTCATACACAAGAGCTGGAGCCTCGGAGCTTGCTGTGGCCTCTACAGACTGATACATAGTACAGGTGAGGATTCTCATTGATATTGTCTTCAGTTTTTATTAACTTGATTTTTTACCATTTGATGGATCCTTTAAACCCTTCCCGACCCATGTGGTACTATTACCACATGGATGTCTAGTGCTTCACGACCGATGTGGTAATAGTACCACATGGATGTAAACAATCCCCGCAGCGCAGTGCGGGCGTACTAGGAGCGGGTGTTAGTTGTATCTGACACCTAACACCCTGCTCCATCACCCTCCATCGGACATGAGTGCCGATTTTGGGTTTTAACCCGTTGATTGCCGTGATCAAACATGATCACGGCAAACAACGGGTTGCCCGATCGTGTAGGGGTCCCCAGCACCCCCCGCACCCCCCAGCACCTTAAAAAAAAGTGGAAAAAAATAAAAGTGTTTTGAAACAATTAATAAAGTTATAAAGCTCCAAAAACCCTTTTTCTCTATAGAAAATGAATTATATAGAAAAAAACCCTAAAAATTAATAAAAACAATACATATTTGGTATCACCGCGTCCGTAACAATCTGTACAATAAAACTGAAACAATATTTAATGTACACGGTGAACCACAGAAAAAAAAACCGGAAAAAACCCGCCGGAAGTAGTGATTTTTCGCCATCTCACCTTACAGAATGTGCTATAAAAAGTGATCAAAAAGTCAAATGCACCTCACAACAGTGCCAATAAAAAGCACACATTGTCCCGCAAAAAATAAGCCCTCAACCAACACTGTCAACCAAAAAATAAAAATGTTACGCCTCTCAAAATATGGCGATGCAAAAAACATTGATTTATGTCTCCAAATGTGTTTTTATTCTGCAGAATTAGTATTGCATAAAAAAATAATATAAATGAGGTATCGCCGTAACCGTACCGACCCGCAGAATAAAGATAATATGTTACTTATACTGTACGCTGCATGGCGAAAAATTTAAAAGGTAAAACTCAATACCGGAATTGATTTATTTTTTTTTTTAATCCAGCAAAAAAAGAGTTAATAAAATGTATTCGGTAAGTTGTAGGCACTCAAAAATGGTGTCATTACAAAATGCATCTCATCCCGCAAACAACAAGCCCTTATATGGCCGCCTCACCAGAAAAAGAATAAAGAAAATATAGCATCTAGTAATGCAAGAACAAAAGCCTGCAAAAACCGCCAAATTATTAGAACACGACTGGCTGCATCACGTAGAGAATATATAAGCTGTGCGAGCGTATATCAGGGGACACCCCAGATTTACAGCTTATGAACGAAAAGACACCAGAAGTGACCCCCAAAGTGACCCCCAGAGTGACTCCCCCAATCATAGGAGCTACTGGGACATAGTAGGCAATTTGGTGTTCCCAATGTTCTCCGCACAGCTTATATATTCCCTCTTCGCCATCCGCTGTGCAGTCACATCTGGCATACTAATCCTCACTACACACCCTGATAAATTCTTTGAGGGGTGCAGTTTTCAAACTGGGGTCACTCCTTTGTGGAATCCACTTTTCCGGTACCTTACAGGCTCTACAAACATGACATGGCGTCCAGATACCAAACATCTGAATCTGTACTCCAAAAGCCGCATAGCGCTCCTTCCCTTCTGCGCCCTGCTGTGTGCCCAAACTGCAGTTTATGCCACATGTATGACACATGTATGACACTGGTGTACCCGGGATAATGTACGTAATGTCATATGTAGAGATGAGCGAACACTAAAATGTTCGAGGTTCGAAATTCGATTCGAACAGCCGCTCACTGTTCAAGTGTTCGAATGGGTTTCGAACCCCATTATAGTCTATGGGGAACATAAACTCGTTAAGGGGGAAACCCAAATTCGTGTCTGGAGGGTCACCAAGTCCACTATGACACCACAGGAAATGATACCAACACCCTGGAATGACACTGGGACAGCAGGGGAAGCATGTCTGGGGGCATAAAAGTCACTTTATTTCATGGAAATCCCTGTCAGTTTGCGATTTTCGCAAGCTAACTTTTCCCCATAGAAATGCATTGGCCAGTGCTGATTGGCCAGAGTACGGAACTCGACCAATCAGCGCTGGCTCTGCTGGAGGAGGCGGAGTCTAAGATCGCTCCACACCAGTCTCCATTCAGGTCCGACCTTAGACTCCGCCTCCTCCGGCAGAGCCAGCGCTGATTGGCCGAAGGCTGGCCAATGCATTCCTATGCGAATGCAGAGACTTAGCAGTGCTGAGCCAGTTCTGCTCAACTACACATCTGATGCACACTCGGCACTGCTACATCAGATGTAGCAATCTGATGTAGCAGAGCCGAGGGTGCACTAGAACCCCTGTGCAAACTCAGTTCACGCTAATAGAATGCATTGGCCAGCGCTGATTGGACAGAGTACGGAACTCGACCAATCAGCGCTGGCTCTGCTGGAGGAGGCGGAGTCTAAGATCTCTCCACACCAGTCTCCATTCAGGTCCGACCTTAGACTCCGCCTCCTCCAGCAGAGCCAGCGCTGATTGGCCGAATTCCGTACTCTGGCCAATCAGCACTGGCTAATGCATTGTATTGGCGTGATGAAGCAGTGCTGAATGTGTGTGCTTAGCACACACATTCAGCTCTACTTCATCGGGCTAATAGAATGCATTGGCCAATCAGCGCTGGCCAATGCATTCTATTAGCTTGATGAAGCAGAGTGTGCACAAGGGTTCAAGCGCACCCTCGGCTCTGATGTAGCAGAGCCGAGGGTGCACAAGGTGTAGTTGAGCTAAACACACACATTCAGCACTGTTTCATCACGCCAACAGAATGCATTGGCCAGCACTGATTGGCCAGAGTACGGAATTCGGCCAATCAGCGCTGGCCAATGCATCCCTATGGGAAAAAGTTTATCTCACAAAAATCACAATTACACACCCGATAGAGCCCCAAAAAGTTATTTTTAATAACATTCCCCCCTAAATAAAGGTTATCCCTAGCTATCCCTGCCTGTACAGCTATCCCTGTCTCATAGTCACAAAGTTCACATTCTCATATGACCCGGATTTGAAATCCACTATTCGTCTAAAATGGAGGTCACCTGATTTCGGCAGCCAATGACTTTTTCCAATTTTTTTCAATGCCCCCGGTGTCGTAGTTCCTGTCCCACCTCCCCTGCGCTGTTATTGGTGCAAAAAAGGCGCCAGGGAAGGTGGGAGGGGAATCGAATTTTGGCGCACTTTACCACGCGGTGTTCGATTCGATTCGAACATGGCGAACACCCTGATATCCGATCGAACATGTGTTCGATAGAACACTGTTCGCTCATCTCTAGTCATATGTGGGTATAAACTGATATTAGGGCCCAGCCAGACACAGAAGGGAAGAAGGGTTATATGGTTTTTGTAGCACAGACTTAGACGGTTTGGGGGTTTTTTTTGGATGCCATGACACTTTTGCCCTTACAAAATGGGGTCACTTCTTGGGGAATTCCAGTTCATTGGCATCTCCAGGGCTCTGCAAAAACAACATGGCACCCAGAAAGTCCCTCTAAATCTGTACCCCAAAAGCTAAAAAGCTCAGTGGTCCTTCCCTTCTGAGCCCTGCTGTGTGCCCAAGCAGCAGTTTACACCCACATATATAATTTTTTGCCCCTCGGGATCGCCCACTTAATAGTTTTAGGAGTGCAGGTCTCTGACAATACAAAGTGGGTGCAACGTACTGGGCACCGAAATGACATATTTCTTTAAAAATTAAAATTTTCATTTTGTACATTAATTTTTGGGAAGCATTTTTTAGGCTCAAAATGATAATACCCCTTGATTCATTCCTTGACGGGTGTAGTTTCTAAAATGGGGTTACTTTTGAGGGGTTTCCATTGTATTGGTACTTTAGGGGCTCAGCAAATGCGACATGGCACCTGAAAACTGCCCTCAAAAGCCAAATAGCCATCTTTCCATTCTGAGCCCCACCATTTACCCATACAGCAGATTATGGCCACATATGGGGTATTGCCATGTTCAGGAGAAATTGTGTAACAAACTGGGGGGGGCTCTTAATTCTCTAACTACTTGCAAAAATTAAAAATATGGCGCTAAATGGACGATTTATTGGAAAAAAAGTAATTTTTCATTTTCACATCTCAATGGTAAAAAAAATCTGTGAAACACCTGTAGGGTCCAAGTGCTCACTAAACCCCTTTATAAATTCCTTGAGGGGTCTAGTTTTCAAAATGGGGTCATTTTGGGGGGGTTTCCACTGTTCTAGCACTTCAGGGGCTCTCCAAATGCAACATGGTGCCTGAAACAGATTTCAGCTAAATTTGCCCTCCAAAATCCCAATAGAGATCCTTCCGCTCTGGACCTTACAGTGTGCCCATACATCACTTTACATCCACATATGAGGCATTTCTGTAGTTGGGAGAAAATGCTTGACAATTTTTGGGGTGCATTTTCTCTTTTAACCCCTTGTGGAAATGCAAAATTTGAGGTTAAAGCAACATTTTATAGCAAAAAATGTCACTTTTCCTTTTGTTGGGCCAATTCTGTTACACTCCTGTAGGGTCAAAGTGCTCACTATACCCCTTGATAAATTCCTTGAGGGGTCTAGTTTCCAAAATGGGGTGACATTTTGGGGGTTTCCACTGTTTTGGCACCTTGGGGGCTCTGCAAACGGGACATGGCGCCTGAAAAGTATTCTAGCAAAATCTGGCCTACAAAATCCAATTAGCGCTCCATCCGTTCTGAGAGTGACCGTGTGCCCGTACATTAGGGTACCAGCACATATGGGGTATTGTTGTGTTCGGGAGAAATTGTGTAACAAAATGTGGGGTGCAATTTCTCCTTTAACCCTTAGTAAATGTGTAAATTCTAGGGCTAAATGAATATATTAGTGACAGAAATTGAAAAATGTAAATTTGACCTCCATTTTGTTTTAATTGCTGTGAAATGCTGAAAGGGTTAAGAAACTTTCTAGCTGCTGTTTTGGATTCTTTCAGGAGTGCAGTTTTTAGAATGGGGTGACTTTCGGGGGTTTTATTAGAGAGGCCTTTCAAGTTCCCTTCAGAACTGAACTGGTCCCTTGAAAAATGTGTTTTGGAAATTTTCTTGAAAATTTGGAAAATTACTGTTTGACTTGTAAGCCTTATAATATCTGAAAAAAATGAAAGGGTGCTTAAAATTTGATTGCTACATAAATCAGAGATATGGTTAATTATATTTATGAAAAAATTTGGGTAGTATGGATTTCTATTTGAAAGGCTTGCAATTTCAAAGTTTGAAAACTGCATTTTTTCAAAATTTTCACCAAATTTCCTATTTTTTCATAATTAAAGACAAAACATATCGACTAAAATTTACTACTGACATGAAGTACAATGTGTTACGAAAAAACAATCTCAGAATCACTTGTGTAAGTTAACGCGTCTCAAAGTTATTGCCATTTAAAGTGACACATGTCAGTTTTGAAAAAAGAGGCCTGGTCCTCAAGTCACTTTTGAGCTGTGTCTCTATTTTTTACCATTTGATGGATCCTTTAAAAACGAATGGAATCAGAAAAGCCTCAGTTTGTATCCATAAACTTCCATAGAGTTCTATGTTATAACGCAAACTGATGAGAATCTACCACCGAGTATCAGTTCTTTTGGATGAAGGAAAAAAAAATCAACTTAAAAAGAGATTATTTTTTATTTTAACATCTGTTTTGAGAACAATGGAAATCATTGGTTACAGACATATGTACTGGGGAAACACGGTGGCTCTGTGGTTAGCTCTTGGTACAAATCCTGCCAGGGACAACATCTACAAGGAGTTTGTATGTTCTCCCCATGTTTGCGTGGATTTCCTCCCACACTCTAAAGACCTACTGATAGGGAAAACATCTACATTGTCATCCCTATATGGGGCTCACCATCTACAAAAACAAAACAAATGTCCTATTTTAGCTATAACCCCACCTGGAGAAATACAGCAAAAAAAAAAAAAAAAAAAATACAAAAAACTCTGTACTTTCACAGAGTTTTCCTCTGCAGACTTTTTGCCCCTATGGAAATTGCTGGCCTTTCTGCAGGTATAACAGATATGATGCGATTACAGATTTTTTTCTGCAATGTGTGGATTAGTCAGATGCCATCCACTTGGCAGGTGCTGTATAATGCAGCATTTTTCGCCATGGCGTTACACGTTTTCGCAACATGGGACTTCAGCCAAATTTTTCTCTGCACAAACAGTGAAAAAACCTGACATGAGTCCCATCGGCTGTAACCTCATGCAGAACTCGCAGGTAACTGACGCTCATGCAAAAGACCCCTTAGGCTGCCATCATATAGTTAGAAAATAATGCAACTTTTTAGAGTCACTGCAAAGTGGCAAAGTTCAGGTCCTATCCTGCTCTGTGAAATTGGAACAGAACCCTCTATTGAAATCAATGTAGATCTGAAGGCAACTGTATAACACTTAGATGTCTCCCAAGTACATTCTATGAATAAATCAGACCCCCCCCCCCTTCCCCCGTGGTCTGCACACTTAGTCAAGTAGATGTTTTGGGGGGGTTTTCATGAAAGAAAAGCCATCCATACAGTGCAGAAAAATACCCGCAGTGGAAACGCTGCAGATTCCAAAACCGTTGCTGCTATAGAAATCGCAGAATGTCAATTATATATACTGTGGGGGAGGTAGCTCGGTAGAAGCAGTGGTGCGGACCCAAACAGTCCAGATAGGGACACAAAATGTGCAGCAAACTGGTTTATTTAGAAAAAAAACTGGAAAATAAATAAACCTTCACGTCAGGCAAAAAATTACAAAACAAAATCCAGCCTTAACTTCGGCAAAAACAAAATCCCTGCTCGTCTGAGCCACTAACTAACAGAACGGATAACCTAACTATACATGTGGCTTACTACCAGCCACACAAACAAAACAAGTGCAATATTGTCTCACCGGACTCAGGGTTACCGGACAGACCCATACACCTCCTTTCACCTCATGGAACTGCCATGAACTGGAGGCTCTGCAGCCTTTTATGGGCCAGTATTGAGGCCTGCTCACACATATGGACCACACATATGTCAGAAACCCGGGGCTGATATATATGGACTCCAGCACTCTGCCTGTCACCTTCTCACACTACGGAAACGCCGGTGTTTCCATATAGGTATAATTGAAGCAGAAAGTCCACAGACAAAACCTCTTAAATCAGAGCTCCGTCCCCACTCGATCTGCACACTCAGTCAAGTGGATGTTTTGTTTTTTTTTTTTACTTTTTAATGGACAGACTCTTCCTAAACAGACAATTCTCTCCTGTGTATGTGGTTATATCTTCCTTGTTTACCCTGCAATTTCCAGTCTTCTCCGCCCTCCACACTATTGCCAAGCATCACAATGTCCTCGGAATTTCCCACATTCATTACTTTGCTCTGTATACTTCTGTTTTAAGTGCAGAGTTTCATGGGTGGGGCCCGAACTGTGGACAGGCCCAATCACTATATATCATCTTTGTTGAAAAATAAATAGTTAATTAAAAAACTCTAAATATATGTGTATTAAACGTGTAAATATTTCAAATATACTCTTATTATTGCAGCACAATTTCTCATGTTTTTGGAAAAAAATTGTGCTTAAAATGGTCAACAACTTATCAGACAAAATATTCTCACTTAATGGAGTAGATGAATCTGGACCTAATTGTAATGGACTTTACAAATGTTACTGTTTTCTGTGTGGAAAAACCTCTATAAACTTCCTTCCACTAGGCGTCTCCTTTCTTCCCAATTTGCTGTTCACTCCCTGTTACTAGGGATGTCCCGTCTTTAGAAAGCAGCAGGAATAAGATGAGAACACACTGTTTGGAGGGGTAGGGACAGGTCTCTGCGTTTTTACACACGTTCCGCATACACTGCAGATAGAGGAGTCTGCAACTCCTCACAGACTTTCCTTGCACTCACTACTATCTACGTCTAACTAGCTGCTTGTGTTATTGCTGATGTGATGTTAGTCACAGACAGCACGCTGCTCTTTTTTTTTGGTGTCAGTTTGCCCTGTATTTGCAGTCCAGTGTCCCTGCATCTTCTATATTATGGACACTTGGACTTTTCTAAGTTATTTATTTGCTATTTTACAGTTATTCCATGTACAGTAACCAGTAGTAGTTATAATGGATAGGAAACAGATTGCTCTGTATGGTACGTGCCCCCTGCCTCAGGTAAAAATGTAAAATGGGCATCAGCCAAAAGTGGGGCTATTAGTAGCATAAAAAGTGATGGGACACCACGTATGAAGGGTTAATCAGTCAAAGAACAGACTGCCCAACAAGACCCTGCAGATATTTCAACTTTTTGAGAAAAATCAGGAACCCTTTCATTACAAATGAAGATATTTGTGAAACCGGGGCGTCCCCAAGTCTGAGACCATGGATTTTTCCTTTCTGTCTGCTGTTAATACAGTGACCAGACATTAGTTCTAGTCTCACCGCTCTTACTGTAGAGAATCCCCACCTATGACCATGGTGAAGCCTTCTCCCCTCTAGACATAGAGGACTCACCATCTTGTCATAGTTACAGATCCTGGTAAGAATAGATCTCCATACTGTCCATTCACATATTTGTACATTGTTATTAGGTCGCCCTTAAGACATCTTTTGTTCCAAACTGGACAACCCCAAGTTTGATAACCTGTCTCTATACTGTAATCCGCCCACCCCCTGTATTACCTTGGTCACCTCCTCTGCACCCGATCCTTTTCAGCTATATCTTTCCTATATACAGGTGCACAGTATTGTATACATAACCTGACCGGTGTATAGAGTATTGTCTGATCTCTCCAATCTGTCCCCGACATATGGTGGACACATGAGAGCCCTGATAATGGCATTGTCTATGAGCAGTCCTGACTCTCACTCATCCGCACATGACTGGGACATCCTGAATCCTGCAGACACAGAGATCTGGAAGAATTGAAAAAAAAAGTTTTGTCTCTTCACTTGTTTATGAAACATTTTTTGTCTTTCAGGAGATTCCGATGACATCTTTTTCCCAATTATGAGTGGTGAGGATTCTATGAAGACGTCTTGTGATGGTAGGAATGGAATATTTTCTTCCTATGTTGTTACCTGTATTATTATTACTTATGCAATGCTACGACATAGGGGAGGGAGATTAAACATTTCTATCTGACGTTTTGGGGTATGTGGAAAAAACAGAGGTTGCCATGTCCCAAAAATTTTAAGATTGATGATGCCTAAGGTTAACCCCATAAGGTTCTGCAATGATTTCCGTAAGCTTAATGAAGTGTCAAAGTTTGATACCTACCCGATGCCTCAGAGTCGATGAGTTAATGGAAAGGTTGGGACATGCCAGGTATTTCTCCACCCTTGACTCAACCAAAGCGTGCCAGGTACCGCTCACTAAAGAGGCCAGAGAAAAAAAACTGCATTCGTCACCAATATGTTGGTTCCAATATGTGACAATGCCGTTTCGGCTACATGAGGCTCCAGCAACCTTCCAGAGGTTGATGGACAGAGTCCTTAAGCCTCATCAAACATACGCTTCAGCCTACCTGGATGACTTTGGTACAGACTGATGCCTCTGATGTGGGGTTAGGCGCTGTCCCAAATGGTGGGTGATGAAGAGTACCCAGTCACCTACCTGAGTAAGAAGCTTACACCACCTGAGAGAAATTATAGCATTGTGGAGAGGGAGTGCTTAGCCATGATGTGGGCCCTAGAGTCCCTAAGGAACTATCTTCTGGGCCAACACTTTAAGCTGATCACTCCCCTCTGACATGGATAAGCCACGCAGAGTCACCAGGTGGTTTCTGACCCTGCAAAATTTTAAATTCACTCGGTACTGGGATATAAAAGGTTGTAGATCCTGGGAGGAGAGAGAGCTCCTGGTCTGTCCTGACACTGAGAGCCTTATGTACGATACAGTGTTGTTTTGGTTGATTCATGTGGCTAGTAGTAAGGCACACATACAGTTAGTATTTTCTGTTTAGTTAGTGCTCAGACAAGCAGGTTTTGTTTTGCCTGAAGTTAAGGCTGTATTTTATTTTGCTTATCCTGTGCCTGATGTAAAGGTTTATTATTTTTTTTTAAATAAACCGTTTTTTTTGCTGCAAGATTTATGTCCCTGTCTCTGACTGGTTGGTTCTGAACCATTGCTTCTACCAAGCTACCTTACCGACACTGGTTACTGCCCAGGACATACAGTAATACATTACTATAGTATCAATCACATAGACCAGGATTTCCTCCAGCACTCACAGATGGGAAAAACCAGTTCATTTGCTTCATATACAAATATACTGTGAGCAGGTAAGGATACATATATACTGTGCAGTGAGACAGTGACTATACTGTACAAGGATACATATATACTTTGTAGTGAGATAGTGACTATACTGTACAAGGATACATATATACTGTGTAGTGAGATAGTGACTATACTGTACAAGGATACATATATACTGTGTAGTGAGATAGTGACTATACTGTACAAGGATACATATATACTGTGTAGTGAGATAGTGACTATACTGTACAAGGATACATATATACTGTGTAGTGAGATAGTGACTATACTGTACAAGGATACATATATACTGTGTAGTGAGATAGTGACTATACTGTACAAGGATACATATATACTGTGCAGTAAGATAGTGACTATACAAGGATACATATTAACACCTTAACTAGACTGTGGTACAGAGTACTAAAGCGAACCTCCAATAGTAAAAAATAAAACAAAACAAAAAACAACTTATCATAAATGAATACTGCAGGTCAACAAGAAATAGGAAACTTTGTAATATAACTTATTAAAGAATTCTGTTTCCTTCTCCATTTATCAGGCTCAGTTAATTTGTACATAGAAGTCTATGGAGAGCGGGATGGACTGCAAAGGACACCCTCGGCTACACTGTGAGGGACACTTCTCAGACATTGCTATCCTTCAAGATCAGACCCTACCACTGCACAGAACGAGGGCTAAATCATTTACCAGCTGGCACTTTCCTCCACCTCCCCTCTCTATAGACTTCTGTGTGTGAAACTGAGCAAAGAGGTGGATTCTATACAAATAAACAGTCTGAGTGATGATAAGTAGGAGGAGAGCAGTCTGATACGTAGAGGAGGAAACAGATATATTACAACATTTCTTATATTCACGTGTACTATTCATGTATGAAAAGCTCTTTTATAATTTGAGGAACGCTGTAACTCATTTAGATCTCAATGTGTGTCGTCTTGTGTGACAAGATATCAGGGTACAGCATGTTATCAGTATATATGTATTACATCCCAAACTTATGGCATATGTAACAAGGTAAGCATCAAGTTAAGTTATACTGTATTATGGTATGAAATAAGTTACAGGTTGCTGGATCTGTAGCGTACATAGGTAATATGACATGTTTTTATGTCTCTCTGCAGCTATAATATAAGGGCTAGATCTTGGAGCCTGGTGTCATATTAGAGCCTGATGTCATATTAGAGCCTGGTGTCATATTAGAGCCTGGTGTCATATTAGAGCCTGTTACTGACATCTTGGCCTCCAGTGATGACAATATCTCTTATAATCTCTTACTGATCACATTTTTCGGGTGGAAACCCAATGGACTCAATTATAGTCTATGGGGTCCGTGGGTTTCAGCGGATCCCCAAGAGGACCCAAAGAGTGGAAACCCGAGTGCTAGTGTGAACCTAACGTCAAGAAGAAAATATAGAGTTGCACATTGATTCGCCTTCTGCTCCTAAACCTTTGTTGACTCTGGGACATGAATGTTAATGACATTCTGATCATGGAGGTTTTTTGTGACGATCGGGGCATGTAGAGGTATACTGACAAGTCTACAGCTCAGACTCTCCTCGGCTCAGGCTTTTAGCCACAAACCTGAATTTTTAAGCATGTTTTATAAAATGTGATGTTACAGAAATTATTCGGAGATAAGAGTGTAGTATAATATATTTCTATATTTATCCATTTGGCTTTATATTGATCAAAATTGTGACGATTGCCCCGGCAGTGACAGTGGAAGCTTCCAAAAATGTTCTCAAACGTTATTAATAAAGTTGTGTTTTTCTTTACTCTCTAGATGATGAGACCCGGGAGTTTCACAAGCGGCTTTGTCAGTATGAAGATCATGCATTGCGGATGACGTATGAATATTTCCAGGATGATCTGCTCCACATCCTGGAGAACTTGAGGCCTCGATCACTTCTGAGTGAGCTGAAGTCCCGGAATATACCAGACGTTGAGGTAGGTGGTTTTTGGATGTTAGAGAAATAAAATGTTACTTTGATAAATTTGTAATTTATGTATGTAAAATAAAATTAGAGCAATGGGCCACATCTGGTAATAGATACTGCAAACTTTGGAACACATTTGTACATAGTCATGATGTCACCATGTCCCATGTGACTGCTAAGGTCCAATCAAGACCTCTATGGTATACCTGGGACACGTGATGTCACCCAGTAGGCCAGAAGAGGACTCCAGGAGAGTTCTGGATGCCACGAGGTAAAGGAAGGTGAGCATAACTGTTATGTATGCACACCTACCCTGGGCCTCCATTTAGTATTCTCAGGGGTCTAACAAGACCCCAGGGTATCATTATTTCACTTCGTAGGTGACAAAAGTCAAAGTTTCAAGTCAAATCCGGTTAATTCTGAACCAAATCACTCATTTTTAGTCATAACCTCGTGTCATCATGCTTTCACGCCTGCGTCATGATATCGGCACACCCCACATGACCGTTGAGTGACCCGCCAGAGCCAGTGATGTCACAGATGAGGGTGGAAGAATTCCAACGATGTCAAAGAATGAGCAAAGAGTACCCTGAGGGATCAGCTGATTTAAGTGACTGTAACATTTGGAAAAGCTCCGTGTCCTCTTCACTGCCTGCCAATCACAGCTCCATACATTGTATAGTGGTGGTATTCGGCATTGCAGTTCAGCCCAATTAATTTGTACAAGACTAAACTTCAGCCATGTTGGCCACATGATCAATGCATATAATGTCCCTGATCTGAGAAGAGAAAGTGGAGATCACCTCTTTAAACAGCTGATCTGCTGGGGTCCCAGGTGTCCGACTTTAGCTATGACTACCTACTGCTGTGCTCAGCTATTGTGTTACATCCCACCGTAGGGATCAGGACTTACAAGCAGTTATTCAGCTACAATTTTCCAAGCTGGAAATAACCCTTTAACAAATCTCCAAGAAGCGATGTCAATTTTTTGGGTGAATGGAATGAAGTTATCGTTGTTGAAGTTGCGCAGTTACACTTTGTATGACATAATTTATCTGTAGCCTTTCTTGTGTTTCAGGGTTACATGTGTCTAAAAGAAGATAGAAAAACCTTTGCCCGAACTTTGCTACAGGATATTGGTAATAGAGAAGCCGTTATAGGGCTATGGATTAGTCTCTATGCCCTAAGGAGGGACCATCGGCTTCCCAGCTTATACGCAGTACTGGAGGAACTTTGTCAAAGAGGTAGGACTGAAAGAATATGAAATATTCAAGCCAAAAATTTCCATCATGTCTGATTTCTTTTTTCAACTAGTAGAATTGAATTTCTTTTTGGAAATGATAATGGCGCTATCGTATGCTGGATTGTAACCGGTTAATTGTAAATTTGTAGCAGAAATAGTTTGTTATACTCTAAGAAAACCAGTCTAACTAGTTTGGAGAGGCGAGATGTGTCTAGTGATGTTTACCTGAAGAAAAACAAAAGATGTGGCCGGAAAACTGTCACTCATCATAGTAACATAGAAGGTAAGGTTGGGTAAGGACACAAGCCCATCAAGTACAACCTATAAACCCACCATATTGATTCAGAGGAAGGCAAAACAAAGCCTTTGGGTGGTCACAAACTGTGGCCCCATCAGAGACAAAAATTCCTTCTCAAGTCCAAATATGGCAATTGGAACCAGTCCCTGGATCCACATATTATCTGAGAAATTCTCCTATGACCTATGATATTTTTAATTTCAAGAAAATCATACAGACCTCTCTTGACCCATCCAATACTGACCCCTACGACATCCCACTAGTGACTGTGACTCCTCAAATACTGACCCCTATGGTTCCCCACTGGTGATTGTGACACCTCCAATACTGACCCCTGTGGTACCCCACTGGTGACTGTGACATCTCCAATACTGATCCCTGTGGCATCCCACTAGTGACTGTGACACCTCCAATACTGACCCCTGTGGCACCCCACTGGTGACTGTGACACCTCCAATACTGACCCCTGTGGCACCCCACTATTGAATGAGGCCCAATCTGAGCATATACTATTAATAACCATCCTCTGTTTCCTGTCTGGAAGACAATTATTAACCCAGTTTATATGCCCTATTACTGACCATAGATACATTTAATATATATCTTACTGAATACATACATTGTAAGCAAAGTGTGAACATAGCTTCAGGAAACTATCAGCTTCAGAAAATCAAAAACGTTGCTCCTTTGTGGCCTGTGCCTGTCTACTGGTAATTTATATATTGGATTATTCTGATTTGTACTTATTGCTTCTCATGTACTGAATGCCTATATGTAGTTGGTAGTATGCCTGGCGGCTGGTGCCGCACCTTCTACCAGTTTCTACCACCAGGTTCCTCACTTATTTTAGCACACAGCTCTGCTTTCTCCCCGCAGTCATTGGTACCATATCCCCACTATCTCTGGCACTGCTCAATGCTATTAGGGAGTGTGTATGGGCCCATGCTTCTTTTAAGGGCCAGTACGAGCACCCATTAAGTGTCTCCATCTAATTCCACTTAGCCCAGCCTTTAAAAGTCTTCTCAGTCCCATTCCCTACACCTGAGCTATATTGGTCCTTAGTTTTTCTATTTCCACTGTAAGGTACTGACTAAGTATTCTGTGACCCTGGCTAGTTTCCTGACCTCATCTGATGATCTCCTATGCATCAATCCTCCTTGTCTCTGACCTCTGAACCTGTCCTACTTGCCCTCATCTTCTGTCTGATTATCAACTACGCATGACATTTGTCTGTTTTGACCTATGGCCTGTACCTAAGCTTTTGCATAACTCTTTGGTGCTGTACACTGGTGTCTCTTCTGGTCCCTGGCCAGCTTTCACCTATACCATGCCACTTAGAAAGCCAGTGACTAAGTACCCTTCCCACGGCAAAGACCAAATTCCCATATGGAGATTTATGGGGGAAAACCAAGGAGGTTACTTACACATTGCACTTGGGGGTGATCCAAATTCAAACCTTTGGCACCATCGGTCCACAACCCACTGAGTATTACAGTCATACTTGGCTCAAAGAGCTGGCAAATCTCCAGCGTCTTCGAGGACCTCAGTTATTTTATACAGGACTTGGGTACTTTATATATCGATGACACACCTCAAAAAGGGAATGTGGCTAACACATTTTTGTGCTGGTGTCACATATGTGGGTGTGGCATGTCTAAAAATTGGGGTGGTCACTCGGACACTCCAATGTGATTACAAGAGTGAGGAGGACGACTGGTGACAAGGCCACTATCGGCCAATATCATGTTTCCATTTTAACGTGCAGTAAAAGATATTGTAACTAATGTTGTCTACTCTACCACTACTGAATGCTACTTACAACCATGTGATGTAAACTTACCTGGAATGTACTGGACACTGTTATGTAGTAAGTGGTAACATAACAGATGGCCACCACATTAATGGTGTATATTACAATACAGTTCAGGAATTTTCTTGCTCTTTAGGTGTGACTTTGGTGGAACAAATCCAACTAGATAAATATGGGCAGACACTTCCTCAAGAATTAAAAGGTAAACAATGTAATATATTAGATTCAAGTCATTATTTACACACTGCAGTATTTAAAGTAGACTTAAATAAGAGCGAGATGGAGAAGACTGAGGAAAAAATATATGCACTGTATAAATAGTCATGGTGTTAGACTTTCTTAAAGGCGTTGTTCCATAATGAACAATTATCCCCTATCCACAGGAGGACAGAGTGTGAATTTCTGATCACTGGTGGCTCGATTACTCAATGGATTCCCCAATGATCAGTAGGATAATGGACCCAAAGTTCCCTAAAAACCTAGTTGTGAATGGTGCACCAGTGCACTTACATGACCGGTGCTGAATTCACAGTTCCCTCAGCCTAAGAGCAGTGAATGGAGCTCCGATCATTCAAGGGCACTGGCTCTCCAGTCACAAGGATTTATGGAGGCTCTTGATTCCCCGTCCTCCCAATAATCGGGTCCCCGGTGGCCTTTGGATGAGGATAAGTTTCCATAACGGCACATCCCCTTTAACCACTTTCTGACCACCTACTGACTTTATGTCTGGGTTATCAGCAATAGACTTATTATTAGGGGAGGGATTCCTTTTGGACAGCCAACGAGTGTTTAGTTAATGTCCAGATGGTCCAAGATATATTTTAACGTTCACTGATGTAATATCTGTGGTTGTAAATAAAATAAGGCCTTCTGCACTTGGGCAAATATGGAAGGAGATCTGGGATTCCCTGCATTATAATGTAGTATGATGCTCAGAGTACCTACCTCTCGTGGTTGCGGTGTCCCACACTATAATGTATGGGACAGTAGAGCGACAGGGAGGCAGGGACTCCTAGCATTGTAGATCACTACAATGTAAGAAGTCCCAATCTCCGGACCAGATCCAGTCTGGAAAATTTGGACAATGTACTGTCTTGATTTTCCGGATTGTATTTGCCTGTGTGCAGGAGACCTAAAGCTGATTGTGGCCAATTTTAAGCCATAGTCTTCATCGTTCGACTGTACTTCTTACTATGCCATTCCATCTAACCCAGGAAAGATGGCGATCCCATGAGGTAATTCTTCAAATATTGTATGGCTCAGACTACACATATGTAATAAGGAGAACAGAATGTAAGAAATATCTAGGGTCTATGGAATTAAATTACAAAAATGTCCCAAGATATGAGTCCAATTTCCAGTATACATTAGCTATTTATAAAGATATGAGATACATTTACAGACCTACTTTAGTATCTATTGTTTACGTGTTATTTTTCTCCTTCCATAGACGTCCAAACCGTCCACGAGAAGTGTTTATTTGAAAGAACTCAGAAATTTGTAGAGCAAAAACCACCAAAATGTAACCAGGGAGAGGAAAGTTTCCCCTTCAATACACGTTATGTGAACCTCATCATTGCCTCCACTCAATGCTTTAGGAAACACTCTGAGAATGAGCTCATAGAGACCGGGGTAAAACATGATGAATATTTAAAGGAAACCCAAAATGAACTGCAATTCATTTCCCCCAACAAGATGTTCCGTTGGTGTCACCGATCCGGACTTGTGCCACATATAGTAATGGTGATCGGAGTGCCCGGTGTAGGGAAGACCACACTGATGCAGAAGTTTGTCTATGACTGGGTGAAGGGCGATCTCTATCAAAGATTCTCTTTTGTCTTTTTCTTTAAGTTTCGGAAACTCAACAGACTTGAGGATAAGGTTAGTCTGGAGACCATGATCCTTCATCAGTACCCATATCTGGAGGAGCAGCTGGAGAACATCTTACAAGATCCAAAGAAACTTCTCTTTATATTTGATGGATTAGATGAAAGCAATCATACAATGGATTTCACATCACGTCACTTGTGCTCTCATCCTAAACAGCTCGGACATTGTGGTCAGATTGTGGTTAGTTTGGTGAGAAAGTCTCTTCTTACTGGTTGTTCTGTCCTAATGACCAGTCGCCCGACCAGACTGGCATCAATTGATTGTAGAGTTTTCCAGAGAATAGTAGAAATCACTGGGTTTCTTCCAGAAGAACGAAAGACTTACTTTGAGAATTTCTTCTCCAACCCTGAACTGTCAGAGAAGGCTTTTACTTATGTGAAGCAGAATGCCACCTTGTACACGTTCTGTTACCTCCCGTCCTACTGCTGGATCATCTGTACTGTACTATCCAGGAGCTTCCAGACAACAAGTAGTGACCAGCAGGTGACATTATTACCCAGAACAGTGACACAACTCTTTGCCATATTTGTCGCCAACATTCTGTCCAATCACAGCCTGGAGAAAAGTGACGCTCAGGAGATCCTGCAGTCCATCGGATGGATGGCACAATATGGAGTCATGAATCATAGAGTTATTTTTGAGGAATTAGATCTGGATTCTTTCTATGTGGACAATAAGTCAAAGCTCTTGTCAAGTTTTCTGATGGAATCAGAGGAACCTGTGACCTATTCCTTCTTACATCTCACTGTTCAGGAATTCTTCTCTGCCCTGGTCCATTATATTAATTATTCTCCTGAGAAGTTACAGAAATCACTAAATAAATTCAAATCTTATCCAGGACGTGGTGAGATGTTCCTCCGTTTCCTGTGTGGTCTATCAGACGGCACCACCAGGTCAATTTTATGTGAATTCCTAAATGAACAAGTAACTCAGGCTTCCAGAGATGTCATCAATTGGATGAAGAACCTCATTCCAGAAGAACAAAAGCTGATGGAAAGTGAAGACAACAAGCGATGTCTTCTAAATACATTCTTCTATCTGTTTGAAGCCAGGAATAAGGAGCTAGTGCTGGAATCTTTAAAATCATACACATGTTTTGACCTTTCCAGAGTTCGGATGTCAGCTCTAGACTGCACAGTGTTAGCATTTATTCTGGACATTTGCAAAAATATAGAAAAACTGGATCTAACTGGATGTTTCTTACAGACTGAAGGTTTAGAAAAACTCATACCAGGTTTACGTACCCTGAAATATCTCAGGTAATAATGTAAATGATATTCTTTCTTTTATCTGCTTTGATGTTTTTTTAGACTTGTGAAGGATATCTACATTGCCACATCTGCAATCAACCTTCTTACTTTCCCCTAACACCCCGTGAGTGTGCTGAGTTCATAGGATGATACGAAATGAGCTTCATAAATTTTATATATTTATTAATCCGAGTGGGTCAATACTAGCTTCTAACATATACAGAAATATACATCAATGGATCGTTAAGCAAATACGGGTAAAAGCACAATACAGTACATAAAATTATACGGGAATAAAAGATAGAAAAAAAACAATACCAAAATAGGTTCACTGAGGCCTGACTCCAAGGCCTCAGGGCATATGCTTAAGTCAGTAATGGAGCCTCAGTCTACTAATATGACTACCAAGATCAGAACTCTCTTTGTCCCACCCCAGGTGAGACCATATACTACTCTGGTGTCCTCCCTCGAGTGATGTCACGAAGAGGGAAAGTCCTGCCCTCCATCTTGAAACCAAAAAACTATGAACAATCATAATTCCTTGCCAGATAACCATAGGGTCAGGCTAGGGCTACATCAGGGTTCAGGGCGAGACACCAAAGGTGATACCCCAATTACCCTTTGGTTAATGAGTTCAGTGTCTGGACCTTTTCCCTGCCCCCATCAGTACCTTGTTTGGGCAGAAAAAAATGCCTGGATCATACTCCAATATTTAGCAACGTCTAGGAACAGTTAAGAACCTAACTTACTAATGTTCTATATTATGTTTCATCTATATTTATATTTCCACTGTGGTCATTATTACCTTCCATGCCTAGTATATTAGTTTCATTATTAACAACTGATGGGTCCATTGTGAGATCCAATACATAGTATATCACATATTTGTTATGGTTGAGTTCCAGGAGCAAATGTCATCCAAAGGAGAGCAGTAAATAGGCTACTTAAATCCAGTACTATGTTACGAGATAGGTCCAGACCCCAAACACCAGTGCTGGCCGTGAGGCCAGATGGACTTTGCTGAATTTAGGGGTCCAATTTACCACCATCAGATACCATATGAAGCCAAAACCAGAACCCACAATTAACTTACAGGACAGATCTGAAAAAGGGGAATCAGTGTCCAGACAAATGGTTAATGCCAGGAGATGTTGTCAAAGGCAGAATCAGGAGACAAGATGGATATCCAATACAAAGCCAAGGTTCAGTTCTGGGTGGTAACATCAAAGAATCAGCAGACAAATGAACAACCATAAACAAGCCAAGGGTCAGAACAGCAATCTAATACACGCATGATTAGGTTCATAGCCAAACTAGAGGCAGGCAGCATGGCTCAGAAGGTAGGGATCTTATATATATACATATATATATATATATATATATATATATATATATATATATATATATATCTTCAGCTGATAATTGAACAAGCACAGTTTGACACAATAACCTTAAAGGAATAGTAGCTGTATTGAGAATCCTGACAATATTATTGCACTATTGGCGCAACACGGTGGCTCAGTGGTTAGCACTGCAGCGCTGGAGTCCTGTGTACGAATCCTGCCAGGAGCAAAAGCGGCAAGGAGTTTGTATGTTCTCCCCATGTTTGTGTGGATTTCCTCCCATACTCCAAAGACATACTGATAGGGAAAAATGTACATTATAAGTCCTATATGGGACTCACAATCTACATAAACTTCCAAAAGGCAAAGGTCTTTTCTCCATTGACTTAATTTTATTTTTTAATGTAGGTTGTCAGCCCCACATAGAGCTCACAATGTACATTTTTCCCTATCAGTATGTCTTTTTTGGAATATGGGATGGAAATCCATGCAAACACGGGGAGAACATACAAACTCCTTGCAGATGTTTTTTTTTTGCCCTTGGCAGGATTTGAACACCAGGACACCAGCGCTGCAAGGCTGCAGAGCTAACCACTGAGCCACCGTGTGGCCCCCATTGACTTCATTTTTGAAAATATTCTTGCTTTCTTTCCTACACCTGCCTTAAACAATACCCCTATCCATCTAAGGCCTTTATTCTGCCATTTCCTCAAGGTTTTGTTAGAATTTTAAAGGCAATTCCATGATGGTCTCTTATTTGTAAATATTTGAAAACATTTTAAGGCAAATTGCACCATTTCCGTACATGCTGTTGCAACTTTTTGCGTTCACATCTCTATGCAACTGCATTTCTTAGCTATATGGATGATGACAATTTAGACTAGGTTTACACCTGTGCACCCCCACACTATAATGGGGTCCTCCAATTGTTATTTTTTCACTAAAGTTGAAGGGCCATTCTATTTTTCACATTTTTCAAAACAAAAATGTATGGCCATATAAACTATAATATTAGAGATTTGCTATCTTAACGTGGCACAGCAAATATCACTGTGTAGTACTGGCCTGAAGAGAGTAGTATTAACTCCTTAACGACAACTGTCTATCACTTTTTACCACTTTTTGAATTCTTGCATTCCAAAACTTTTCCATCAAAGATACTGATGGCAGGCTTGGGGACATTTATTGGTTTTGGGGGTGTCTGGCTAATGGGGTAACAGAGAGAGCCCCTTCCTTCTGTCAAGCAAGAGGGGTTAAACTGCGGTCTCTGTTACAGGCAGCTGTGCTGGTAGGTCCTCATGATGTATCCGTCTAGCACCTGAACCTGAACATATTTTCAAATAATATATTCGTGATTGGTTGTTAAGGGGTTACAGGAACCCTAAAACTTTTTGAACTCTAGCTTAGACAGAAGTAAATCTTTACTTTGAACATGATATGCTTATCCTTTTTTTTCTCCTTCAGCTTACGAACTAATGATTTCACAGACGGCTCCTGCCCCCACTTGGCCTCTGTAATAAGGAATAACAAGTCTCTGAGGATTCTTCACCTTTCTTACAATCGTCTGTCTGGTCCTCACTTCAGTGACTTGATGGCCGCTCTGTCCAGTCCAGCCTGCAGGATAGAGGAATTACGGTAAGTATAAGGCCTTAGGAACACAGCCAGCACTAGCTCTAGGTTAGGTGCAACCCTCTATATTCACATTGGAAATGGCAACTTTTAAGATTTTATTTCTGGAAAGTACACTAAATTATCGGAAGTGTGTGTTGTGCAATTTCTCTGAAATTCAGCAAGTCGCTGACATGATCATTTGGCCACAAACAACATAAGCTACCTATAATTCACACCACTCCATTTTGAGGAGTCCATATTGTTAGGATCACATCCTCCATCTTTGTATTCTTTTCAGCCATCTTGTAGTTTCCTTTCATATAAACTTTATAAGAATGTCTGTTTTAGAGTCTAAGAGACCCCTTTAGGGGATAAGGCGTGTGGAATGTTGACGGTTGGGTTATAACTCCTTATCTGTTTGTGGTAAGGGTCTCATCTTTGAAGGTGTGTGTAGAAACAGGTTCTATAACCTGTTGATCGTCAGACCAGCATGTGATCATTATCTCTCTTGCTGTGATATATACATCTAGAATTAGTGTAAGATGTTGGTTTACACATAAATAGTTTAGATTCTTCTTTATTTCATGAGAAAGGTCATCCCAGTTTGGAAAGTAATAATGAGATGCAGATTACATTAGGCCTTATCCAATAGTCATGTGCCACACCGTATGTTATAACTCTCCAACCAATCATGTCATTAGAATAGTCCAACCTGCTTTTGTCTGTATTGTATTTAAACTACCTTTTTGCACCATTAAAATCAGAACTCACTTAATACACTATCAGCTGTGTGTGTGTCTGTGTGGCTTCTCCAGGCCCCAAAGGATGGGTGTAGTCCATCCAGGCCTGTTAATTAATTAATTTGGAACCCTGCAACATACTCTATTATGAGGACCCCTTGATGTCCGTAACAATATGTACACCAAGGTGCTCATCAGAGCACACCGCAAGGCAGGATGGACTTGGTTGCTCAGAACCCAGATTGCAATGTTTAAGAAAACTGGTTCAATTTCAGGCTAAGAACTGAACCAGAAAACCTACAAAGTAATACATTGGTTGGGGTGAAAAATTAAGAGTGTGCAAGAATAGCCAAAACAGAAAGAAAATAATACTGAAAGGAAAGGCTATGGTTGAGTCCAAGTGGTGTCAGATACGACCAAATCAGCAAGAGAGAGGTTAGCCAGGAAAACAAGCCAAAATCAGTAAACCAGGAGATCGAAATATTGGGAGTGGGTACAGGTAACATAGGGAGCCTAGATACTAGAAGCAATCATAGGCAATATACTAGTACTAGAGCCAGGGTTAAATACCCCGCCTCAGCCCTGGATTGGACACTGAGTTAGAGCTCAGATTAGATCTGCATCTGAAAGTTCTGACCAGCTGAGCATATCCAACCCTATAGTGTCGGCCATGAGTAGTACTGCACTGAAGGGATTGATGACTGCTAAGTGAGGGTGCAGGAGACCAAATACTGAACTGTATGATCAGTTGGTACAATCTGTAAATATACAAGTGAATATCAAGCAGACAAAAACCACAATCGCCCTCAGCACCATCTAAAGTCAGAGAACCATCACCTGAGGTGTGGAATAATACTTCTGGTGCAACATCTGGTGTCGTGAGCACCTCATACAAGACGACTGGCTTCAGTCCATTACCTCTGGCATTGTCTTTATTTATTTCGTCCTATGATAATTCTATATAACTATATCTAGAACATATTAGATGATTTATACTTTTTCTTGCAGGTTGGCTGATAATGACCTAACAAACGATTCCTGCATCCAATTGGCGGAAGGAATAAAGAATAACCAGTCCTTGAAGATACTTGACCTGTCTCGTAACCGTCTGTCTGGTCCTCACTTCAGCGACTTGATGGCTGCTCTGTCCAGTCCAGCCTGCAGGATAGAGGAAATACAGTGAGTATGAAGAGTGAATATGCTAATCCTCCCTACAATGTGAACACCACCACATTCCGAAAACAACCAGGACACAAGCTTTGGAAGAAAGATAGTAGTGGAAGATACTAAGTTTATTCTCTGAAACAACCAGAAACCTTAGGTAACCAAAGACAAAACACAACACCTCAACCAGACAATACTGCTGGCTGGTGTATCCTCAAACTGGTGTGACGCCATCTTGACTTTCCTGTCCTTAGTTGATTCCTTTGAGTGAGTCACGAATGGATGGTCACACATTTGGGGAATCAGCTTTCCAAGCCAAGCCTTGGATATGCTGTAGTGAGGCCACTAGGTATTTTCCAAGACAACCTTTCTGGTTGAAGCACAGTGTATCCACCTTACATAAACTCCAGTGTAAGAGATATTCTTGTAACATAGCAAAATATGAAATAAAAACTTGTGATGGGTGTCACGAAACAAATGTACTAACCACCCTTTCCCTTTGTTTTCACCTTTTATAACCCTTAACCCAAATCACATTGACCTATCAGCTTCCTCAAAACCCTTTCTCCCAAATGATGCTACATTTCCACGTGCGCTGCACTTCAATTCTGTCTCACGACCAGAAGAACGGGATCGACGGGTCCCAAGGTATCCCATTGACTTTAATGGAGTTAGTTGTGTCAAACAAAAAGCCAGCCTTGCAAGGGTTTTTTGTATGGGATTTCTGCTGGACTGGAGATTGGAGATTCCAATGTAGTTGTGAACCTAACCTTACCTTTGGTTCCCATTACACAATCCTCCTACTGATGATGTCCAACTTCACGCTTCTTGGCACCATGAGGTTGAATCTCCACCCCTACCCAAATTTACTAGTCCACACTCTAACTTCTCACAACCATTTCAATGACGTCTCTTATGGTTCCTCGATCTAGTCTACCAGGACTTGTCATCACAAAATGCTGAGAATGAGGCCCAACTCTTTATGAAATCCATAGGGTAGAAACCTCATACATGAGCAGCCCTTGATATTATCATTCAGTATATCTAACTGCTTTCTGGAAAGAGAACCTCCATGGTCATGGAGACTGTGAATGAGTTGTATAATATATTGTATTATATACACAAGCTGAAGACTTCTAGATCCGAAGACGCAGAAGATCATAAACAAATTTAAACATTTTTGGACTTTTCTAATTATTTCCTACTAGTTTATGGCAATGAGGGATCCATGGTATTTGTGGTGGTCTTCACTAGCACAGTGTATAATTGTTACTGCTCCATTGCTACAGGTTGTCCATTTTGACCTGTTTTTTTATTTCCCATTGTTACAGTTTGGATAAGGTTGGACTACCAGACACTTCCTGCACCCAGTTGGCCTCTGGAATAAAGAATAACCAGTCCCTGAAGAAACTCGTTCTGTCTAATAACAATTTGTCCGGTCCTCACTTCAGTGACTTGATGGCCGCTCTGTCCAGTCCAGCCTGCAGGATAGAAGAATTGGAGTAAGTATAATAGATGTGTACAGGAGGAGACATGTGGGGACAGGGATTTTATTCTATTTTATGCTCCACCATTGTTATGTCGATAAACTGCTGACTGCACCTTCATATGTGACGTCTCTACTAATGTCTGACTGTCTCATCTGCCTCTCAGAACTATTATACAGTACTTTGGCTTTAAAAATTTTGGCAAAATTAGCGCACTTGTTGCTTTTTTAACAATACTAAGTCACATAAACTTGTCTATCTACTCAAAGATGGTCTAGACAAGAATTCAGGTACAACCACCATAGTAAATTCCCCCCACCATCACTAGACTTTATTGTCACTTCCTGTCCACATTTCCGATCGGGTCATGTTGACCACTTCTTGGATCAGAGCTTACAATTGGCCTACGGGATCTGATTACAAGAAAACACTGTGAACAAACAAATCAATGGAGCTTACTTAAGTAGAGGAGCCTTGAAACATTAGGTAATGGTCGGCCAACTATCTTACCCCAGCACATTTGCACTGCGAAGAAAGCGGATTCCATATTCTTCATAGATTATACTTATCTTCCGAGCAGGGAAAGGAAGATAAGTAAAAGGATTGAGCAGTGAAGAATCTAATTGCCCAAACCTTATTTCCCGGACATGTCCCATCAGAGGATATTAGATGGTGTGGTGTTGGAATCAGTACATCTAATGTCCATCGTAAGAGTTTGTGGCCCATCACATTACCGCCAAGTGTCGTTCCCCTGTTGTCTTTCTTACTGATCTAAGCAATGTGTTGCCTCATAGTCCGTTATATCTCATATAATCTTGTTTTCTTCTAGTATTCTGGGCAATGGACTGATGGAGAAAGAACAAGAAGCCATAAGAGAGCTGAGAAATCAAAACTCCCATCTGAAGATTATACATAGATGAAGAAACAAGAAGATGGATGATGGACTGGTGGGAGAGGTCCTTCTGGGAAATCCACCTAATTTCGGCACAAGAAGGAATGTTACGGATCTGAAAATCTGCGTCATACAGCGAGTTCCATGCTGATTGTTTTCAGGTAGAAGTGGATGGAGGTTTACAAATGGTGGCGTCACCTGGAGATACAGTAGGCCGACACTTACTGTACTCAGGAAAACCCTTCAACTACTTACCACGCAGTATTTGTTTTATTGTTACATTCCCAAGGCCAGAACTTTTTTGTTGTTGTTGACATTGTCATATTTTTCGTCAGTACACTTGGATTTTCTTTCTGCATTGTGTTTTTCAATGGCACCATTTTGGGGTACACATAACTATTTGATTAACTTATATTAACTCTTTTTGGGGTTCTAAAAAATTATTTCTGGCTTTTTTATGTTTAAATATTGTGCAGTGCACTATGTGGCTTATAGAACATGTTACCTTTATTCTGCGGGTCAGTACGATAACAGTCAGAATAAATTTATGTAGAATTTTTTATTTTTTCCTACTTTTGCACAATAAAAACACCTAATAAAAAAAATCATAACATTTTGTGTCACCCTATTTCGAGGGTCGAAACTTTGTTTCAATTTCACTTTCACAGAGCTGAGCAAGGGCTTGTATTTTGTAGAGTGAGTAGTATTTTTTTATTCCAATTTTTTGGAGGCAATGTGACCAAACATCAGCAATCTTTGCATCTCTTTTGAATGTTTTAACAGCGTTCTATTTAATCTATACTAAGTAAATACAATGAACAAAGCGGAGTTATATAATTTCGGTGCAGAGCACAATGTAGCTTGAGGAGGCAGTAAGAACATGGGACGCAAAGAGTTAAACTGAAAATGAAACCGGTGATCCAGGTAAGAATCCCGCCCCCTCCTCCTCCTCCCTCCAGTCTCTTCCTGAAGGCCATCGCAGCATTGCATAGTGTCTGAGTACAGGTAAAGTCATCGTGAGACAGACCAGTAGTATACAAAGAGCAGATACTTGGAGTCTAAAGTCTAAGGAATTCCTATTTTCTCTATTCTGATTTCATGGGGAAAAATGTAAAAATTTCAAGCTCGCAAACCTGAATTTTTTGGATTTGGATGGAGCTTTAGATCTATGATTCTACAAGAAATTCCAGGGAGAGCGGAAAAATCTCCCAATGTTACTCTTGGTATTGGTAGAAGAGACATCACATATAATGAAGGAGACCTTATAGCCTATGTAATACATACAGAGTCCGGGGTTATCAGATCTAATGGAGAGATCAGTTCTCGTCTCATTATATATGGCGTCTGCCTCAGCAATGCAGCAGGAACAGTAATAATAACAGTTCTCTATTAACCTTCGGAGATCCTCGACTTTACTGTGAGTCGGCCACAAGGCCCTTCTGCCCCTTCTCTGGAGCAATATCATGTGCACAAACATTCTCACCGTCTCTTCTTTTCTCACAAACTTTCTATTCTTACTGAAATTTGCTTGACACCCTCAGTCACCAACCTCTCTCCTCCCCGCACTCTCCTATGGCAGCCTCCACACCATTGCCATCTCTTGCCTAACCCTTATTGTGAAGTAGCTGTCACCTACCTAGTGTCAGGGCCATCCACCACCTCATGGACTGCTTCACCACCTGGCTCACGCACTGCCTTTCAGTTGTACAATCATCATGGGAGACATCAACATCCCAATTGGCTCAAATCATCCATTTACCTCCAAACTAGTATCTCTCACCACCTCTTTTGTGGTCCTCCACTACCAAAGGGGGACACAAACTGGACCCCATCTTCACCCCCCCTCTGTTCCCTATCCAACCTCTCTTACTATCCCACTACATTTCTGACCAAAACTTACATTCTCATCCCTTTCCAACAGTCCCGTCAAATTTAGAAGCCATCAAGCTACCAGAGGAACCTCAATTGCCTTGACATTCACCCCCTCCCCGAGTCTCTTCTACCACTTTCTGCCATATCTTAACTACAAGACACAAATGATACCATTGCTTTCTACAACACCACCGGTATTTCAGCCCGTGATTCAGCGACCAAATGTTGAAATTACTGAGATTTAGTTTTTTTGGCGTTACTTCTCCAAAAAAATTAAATCAAAACTTAAAAAAAAAAAATTAAAATACAATTGTAATTGACCCTTACTTGGTCATTAATTGACACACAGGCCTGGTCATTATGGGGTTAAACAATAAAATATACAATTAAAGTATCATCTCTATTAAATTAAAGTATCAGCTCCCCCTGGAGGTCTATGATGAAGTTTACAATGTTTGGGCAGTTTGCCCTTATCCAAGATGGTGACCGAGGTCCTGAGGCCATCTAGTGTACATGTACGGAAGTTTTTCGGCATGTCTGGACTTGTGCAGCAGGATTTCTTCAGTTTCCTTGTTTTCAGTAGCAGATGTGCACAGAGAGTTTGTGGGGACGCCGGGAGGCTCCTAGGGGGCGCACTTCTTGTATATATGTTTATCAGGTCACGTTCACATGTAAGTAATTGATTTCTGATGATTGATTATATATATGTATATATATATATAATACGAAAACTGCTGAAATACAGTATATTAATATTGTGACATAGTTATTGAGTGCGCAGCTCACTACTGCTATGTGTGAACACAAACTGAGCTTTATACTCTGCCATATAGAGGTAACGATGGGGAATATTCTATCTGTGATTTGCGCCAATAATTGAATCGTCATTATTTCTTCACTTTAGAAGAGAAAACGATGGGACAATTTCCGTCACGATATGAAGGTCAGTACATTGGGTCCCATATTACCACGTCTTATTTGGGTTAGGTTCCCATGGCATTGCCCATACGGTTACTGCAAGCTCATTAACAGTGAGGACACACATTGATATTTCTCGAAGCAGAAATCAACCCTAAAGGGTTTGAACATATAAAGGACAGCTGCTACATCTCCTCTTCTCTTCTCATCCACTCCAAGTTTTGGCTTCAAGAACTGCATCAAAAAAATTCGACATGGGTCCCCTATAAAAGGAACAAGAGACCATGTGGCCGTCACAAATGATCTGACTATTTATTCTCAAAGGGAATCCTTGACGTTGGGTTGCAATCATACCTCTGACTTACTGATGGTCCTAATCTTAAGGGGGCTGTCCAGTCCGAAATTGAATTTTTGGTGATCGTAGGGATTAGGGTTGAGCGATCGGAAAAGATCGGATTCCGACCTTTTCCCATGAGATCAAGGTTGGAGGTTATTTTTCCACAATGCTTGGCTACTGGCCAAGTATTGTGGGAAATAACCTCCGACCTCGATCTCGCGGGAAAAGATCGGAATCGGAATTCGATCTTTTGCGATCCCGATCGCTCAATCCTAGTAGGGATCCAACAATGGACTCACTGAATGGCCTCTTCACTGCTTACCAAGCACAGCGCTTTACACTGCATAGTGGCTGTGCTTGGTATGACAGGTTGGCCCCATTTGTTTTGAATAGGACTGAGCTGAGGCATGGCCATGTGACCAATAGATGTGACCTCACTGACCTGAGAAAAGGAGGCGGAGCTCCTCAAACAACTAATTAGTGGCGGTCATGGGTGCCGATTATACCTTTAATATTAATGGTCTATCTTAAGAGTAGGTCACCAATATCATAGTGCCTGAAAATCCCTTTAACTGTTTAGATGCTGTATAAATGTATCATTGGAATGTGGAATCCCTTACATATTATTTGAGGATGAATGCACCATGGGTTTACACTCTTGCCACTAGGGGGTGCACACCAATGATTTCACCTTGAGTACTAAATGATTTCTCTGTAACAGGGAGGGAGAAGTTCCTCGAAGTCTTGTCTACATGTGAAACGTGTGATCTGAGAACCATCTATGAATATTTTGCACGTGAATTCATCTATATTATACAGTCCTGGGAAACTGCGTTCTTCCTGAAAGAACTGGCCAATACGAATGTTTTTGATATAAAGGTAGGATTAAAATGTATAAACGCCTTACATGTGTATCCCCAAAGGGTAAACTCATACAGCCTTGGATTCCTCTTCATTTTCTGTCCCGTGGCAGAAATTTGGCGTTTTTCTACTGACTAGACCTAGATGAGTGGGCCTAAACAGCGGGGAGTCTCTAGCCATGGACTTTGCGACAAGATCGAGCAGATGGATTATCTTCCCTGATCTCTGTCTCCCATTGAAAACAATAGGAGGCAATGTCAGTGCGGAATCTTCAGCTGATTTTGGGGCAGAATCCACCACAAAATCAGCAACAGACAGACAAGGCCTAACAATTTCGTACTCAGGCTTTGAGTAAAGTAGCTAGACTAAGTAAGAGAAAGGAGGAAGCATTTTCATAATTAGCTCTAACTCCAGAGTCACAAATAATCTTGGCTTTAATATGCACCCAGTGTCTTGCCTGTTACCCCAGTAGATCCAGAGATATCACTGGTTAAAGTGAAGCTTCATCTACTCACAGCTCTCACTTCAGCCAGTGTGCAGGGAAGAGGAGAAGGATATATTATTCTCCTGTCCCTATGACATTTAATGACCCCAGGATAGAGGATACCACGGATTCTTGTTCATAAGATCACTCCCCTGCCCATTATCAGTCAGAAATCATACTTGCTATTTAACCCTATAAATGCTGCTGTCAATGTTGACCGCAGCACCTAAGTGGTTACACAAAACAAAATTTTAAAGCAAACATCCATAAAATAAAATTTATCTATATAATAAACCTTAAAATTCTGATGCTATAATTGACATTTTCTGCTCAAAAGGGTTGTCCGGGATAATTTGTCCAGGGTCTGCCATGGATTTGGGTGCATTTATTAACCCATTAAAACATTAACAGAACTTTTTAAAAAATAAATACATTTTTGCCCAGAAAACCCCTTTAAAATACTAACGCTGATCTACAAAGTCATCCACAACCTGTCCCCTCCATACATCTCTGACCAAATCTCCCGTTGTCTCTCCCCACGTGATCTCTTATCTTCTGAAGACCTCCTAGTCTGCTCCAAAAAAAGGTCTCATAAGTTATATTGAAATAAAATGTTAAAATGTTTTGGAATTGCAACCGGGAACTCAGGTGAGATATGTGTCAGCTTTATTAATCTAAATCTGCTCTGAAATAAAGTGACATTTTTGGCAACGATTTTGAAATTTTAGGGTGACTGTTTGGGGGTTAAGTGGGCTCTAAAGCAAAAATCACTATTGCCCACACTCATTGGTGTAACCTGAAGCTCTTTTTTTTGCCCCAATGCAAAATCTGTACAAACCCCCAACAAAAGTGTATTTTTTATAGCATTCGTCTCCTCATATTAGGAAGAGGACACCTTATAGGCCCTAGGTCTGGATAGTGCTACATTCTCTGCACATTCTCAAGTTACCACACTGTTCCCACTCTTGGATTTAGCCTTATCTCAACCCCTCATCCATCGTTATGACTTGGTTTTTGTGTCTTTCTCCACTCTCATCCACTGGCCAGTCTTTCGTGCTGGCTCCTATGCTTTGCTTGCTAATGCCATGGTGCCTGTAGAGACATGGGGCTGTGTGGAGTTGAAGGATTACCCCATGACACCTTCTTTTCTGGAATCCGTATTGTATACTACGTTAATGGATAGGTGATGCTCAGTGACTACTTTGGACTACTCCAAGTAGGGCACTATACAGATACTACAATTTAGCCACATTTACTCCATCAGCTGAGGGTCCAGAAGTCAAACTCCAGTGAAGAAGAGTTCCTCCAGACTCTGAACATCTTATCCTTGTGTTGTAGAGATATGAACAGATGAGAAGTGATCTCGGTATATTCACATTCTCCGAGAAGATGGTGCAGGATATCTTGGACCAAGGTCGAGAAGCCATTGTAGCGTTTTGGGACTGCCTGTTTGAGCTGCAGAGCTTTCACTCCTGTCCTAATCTGTCCTCTCTAATGTATGAGCTAGAGAACTCAGGTAAGGCCATTCACTTCAATGGGAGCTCCAGTGATAGCCAAAAGACAGCATAAAAAGGTTAAAACCTTAGTTTTACTATGCTGACCATTCTCTAATTTTACACAGCTCACCCTTCCTCTGTTGTCCATCTGCTGTCTATCTGTTCACAAGCGTAATATAAACCAAAGCTCTTGTGTCTGGGTCAGGATACCCCATATGTAGGCTCAATATATTTAAAGTATGCATACCTCATATGGTATGGCAATACTAATTGGAAGCAACACCTACAAGCATCATTCGCATTGGATGGAACCTCGTAGAATTGTAAGGTCTAATACTATAAAATAAACAATTGCTCTGAAGCCATTATGTAATATATCAGACATAATACAAGTCCTGTGTGTTTATTGTTTATTTGGATGGTATTTATTTTCCTTTCTTTCCCAGAAGGGAGCTAAAGGATTGGAAAGTAGAATCTGTAGTTTGGGGATCATAAGCAAATTCTACCATAACAGTATGTCAGGGTCTGGGGTTGCTAGGTGGGGTGGCATAGACACACAAGTCCAGTTTCTTTTAGTCCAAAACAAATTAGAGTTTATTTTCACTCAAAAAGGTAGCGCAGCAACAAAAAGAAACAATACAAAAATAAATCCCTGCCCGGCTCGGCTCTAACTAAACATAGAATAGCAAAGAACAAAGTAGTCAGCGGCACTACTGTGACAACGCTTGTATTCACAATCTTGTGTCAGTATTGGCAAAAATTCCCGGCTGTAACAGCCAAAAAACCATGGAATAAATTAAATCCCAGGGTGGTGCTCACTGTGAAAAAACCTAGACAGGCAGTGACATACCGATGTGAAATGTAGAAAACAGGACACTCACCCACCACGGGATACATAAAACATTCGTTTTTATTTCATCCTCTTTAAAAAAAGGTCAAACCTTGACCATCGGTGTACAGAAGACGGAATGATGCAAAGAAACAAACAGCGACGATCGTTTCATGCTTAGTGCACTTCGTCAGGCTTCCCTGACTTCCCTGACTTCCCTGGGAAACTTCCCTGGGAAGGCTTCCCTGGGAAGCCTGACGAAGTGCACTAAGCACGAAACGATCGTCGCTGTTTGTTTCTTTGCATCATTCCGTCTTCTGTACCCCGATGGTCAAGGTTTGACCTTTTTTTAAAGAGGATGAAATAAAAACGAATGTTTTATGTATCCCGTGGCGGGTGAGTGCCCTGTTTTCTACATTTCACATAAACATAGAATAGGTTACCTCACCTAGAATAACAGAAATCCAAAAGCCAGTAGAATCACTCAGGATACAGCTCCAAAAATATGACCTCTCTGTTTGGCTCTCCAGCCAAGCTCAGCCAAAGTGTTGCTGCTGGAGTTGGCTTCTTAAGCCTCCTTGATGAGCAGACTCTCTGCAGCTGAGTTGCTGCTGGAACATCCCCAAAGTGTGGACTGGAGGGGAGTGGAATGACAGGTCCCACTACCAACCTACCTGTCATTCCTAAAAATCCAGCCCAGTACTGAGCATTTACCAAAATGCTCAGCAGACAAAAGTTGTTGTCTGAGAACAAACATTCCTGGAGTTTTCTCATCTCACCCACCTGAGTAGTCTGGGTGAGATGTACACCCCCTCCATTACCTGACAAGTAATATTATAATATTAGAAAGTTGCTGAATTTGTGATCGCACTGTGGCTAAACTTTATTTACAAGGTCACTTGACCTTTATACAGAGAGAGGAGGCGGAGAGTCATGTGTGTAAATATTAAGGCCTGTCTATGTATTTATATAGTTATGTTTTTTTTATTGTTAGGTGACACTTTGATGCAGCAGATCCAGTTGGATATCCATGGTCATCCATTATCTTCAGATTTAAAAGGTACTTAGTACAAGAAAAACAAATCCATGTACTGACGGACAACAATAGATCTTGAGGACTACATTGACTATAATGTGGTCTGTTGGGTGTCCATTCCTTTTGCCGTTACTTCACCCAACAAAAAATTCCTTCATGCAGAAATACTTTTTAGTCCACTAATTTAGACTGATTCTACAATGGAGGGTTTGAAGCAGATGTGATCTTAGTCCTAGACTAAAAACTTTATTTTGTTCTTTATGTCTATTCCAAAATTTCTTCTGCCAGATATCCAGAAGCATCACAAGCAACATCTTATAGAGTGTACTGAGAATGTAGAAGACATCAAGTTTTCCCCCTCTTCTTGTGAACATTACATGGATATGATGGTTGTTTATGATCAGAATAAGAGACATTCTCAACTTGCGCTCTTAGAGAGTGGCGTGAGCCATGAGACCTATTTCAAGAAACACTTGCAGTATGTAGGTACAGAATGTATGTCCATCGACAGGCTCTTCCGATGGTGCCACCGACTCAAGTGTACTCCACATTCCGTAATGATCGCAGGATTACCCGGAGTAGGAAAGACCACCCTACTAAAGAAATTTGTCTGTGAATGGGCCAACGGAAAAATCTATCAGAGATTCTCCTTTGTTTTTTTCTTCCAATTCCGAGAACTGAACAGATTGGATACGATCAGTTTAGAGACAATGGTCCTCCAGCTATACCCTTATCTGCAAAGCCAGCTGGCGAACATCCTACAGTTTCCCGAGAAAATTCTTTTTATATTTGATGGATTAGATGAAAGTATCCACGAAATCGATTTCCGCTCGTGCAAGCTCTGCAGTAACGTAAACCAAATCCATAACGTTGGTGCCATTGTGGTCGGTTTGGTGAGACAGTCTCTTCTGAAGGGATGCTCCGTGGTTGTCTCTAGTAAAACAAGTAGAGCCATGCAGAAAGATATCCAAGCTTTTAGACGTATAACAGAAATTATGGGATTCAATCCCGTGGACAGAGAAATATATTTTCAGAAATTTTTTAAGGAGAAGACGTTGTCAGACCAAGTTTTTAGTTATGTAAAAGACAATGGAGCGCTCTATAGTTTCTGCTTCATTCCAACCTTCTGCCGGATCGTCTGCGAGACGCTTTCAGTACATTTCAATGCTCAGCCAATGAATAATCAGAATTTATCAGCATTGCCCAAAACAATGACACAATTAATGACAGGTTTTGTTGGTAAAATTCTTTCCAGCCACCGGCAGGATAAGAGCCACGTGCGGAAGCTGTTGTCATCTATCGGGAGGATGGCCGGCTATGGCCTTTCCAAAGGTATTTTTGCTTTCACGGAAGACGTTCTGAAGACATTTGGAGTCGATGCTACCTCTGACCTCTTGCAGCTTTTTATGGTAAAAAACGGTCATCCTCCGAATGTCACGTTTTCCTTCTTACATCTCCTCCTTTTAGACTTTTTAGCTGCTTTGGTCCATTATATTAACTATTCTCCTGAGAAACTGGATGAATTACTGGATAAGACCAGATCATATAAAGACCACCATGATGAAATGTTCTTTGGTTTTCTCTGTGGACTCTCTCACCAATCCACAAGGTCGATTTTGAGTCCGTATTTGGGAAAATTGTCCTCGAGAGCCATCACACGTGCAGTCAAGTCTGTATCTGCATGGCTCCTCAAACAATCCACTAGTGAGGCTCGAAAATTTGTAGATTCTCGTTACAACAAGCGAAGCTGCGTGACCGTATTTTACTACCTTTATGAAGCTCAGAATCGAGATTTAGTGAGAGAAGCTCTTGGATCACGCAGAAAATTGGATCTGTCCGGGACTATTGTCACACCACTGGATTGCATGGTGTTGTCTTTCATCCTTGAATCATGCAAAAATTTTGAAGAACTTCAACTAAATGGCTGTACATTGAGCACTGAAAGCTGGCGGAAGTTCACACCACATCTGCATAATTTCACAGTAGTAGGGTAAGATATTGATCACATTGTTTTCCTTCAAAGGGTTTTCTAAGTAAATATTTTTCATCCATTTCCGTGCGTTTGACTATTTTTAACATTCAGTTTAATTGTCCATTAAAACAAAACATATGAAATTCATTGGTCTTTTGGTGGCCCAAACCTTTCCGATTGAAATCTGTTACGACGGACAACATAACGGACCTGCTAACTTGTATGGGGTCTTTCAGGCCATCAAAGTGGCCAAAAATAGACGTGTCAATAAATCCATAGTCTTACATAGCTGTCCTGTACGATACTCCAGTCTTAATAAATTTGCCCATTGAATTCAATGTGTTCTCAACATGGCCATGTGATGGAAATTGCAAAAAACATTTTGGCATGACTAAGCCCTGAGTCTAACCATTGGGACCCCCATTAATTATGAGATTGGGGGTTTTGTGCCCCCATTTTGGGGTCGTAGAGTCAGAGCCGAGACTAGGTTTTGGTGGATTAGGAGGAAAATTATCAACAAAATAAAATCATAAAATAGTTTAAGTTATAATATAGAATTATTAATATTGAACAATGAATAAAATTAATAGTTTGTTACTTATTTACTTTCATATGAACTCAGTTACTAGATTTTTTTTGTGATTTAGAGGAGTTGTACTGTATCTGCCTCCACTACGGCTGTCCACTATCTATGAAGGTGTAGGACTATTTACAGGGACCAAATTGCAGAATCAGCTTCACACTGTGGATGAACTTCTATAGTTTGGTTCCAACAAAAGGCCAATCTTGATATGTGAGATGTTCCACCGCTTTATTGCTTCCTACAGTAGGTTACTACTGCGGGAACAAGACCCTAAGAAATCCTTACAATACATATAATGTTTCCCACCAGAGTCTGCTCCTCTTACTATGTGTCTTGGTTTCCATCTCTTTTATTGTTTACAGACTTACAAGTACTAAAATGGGAAATGATGGGATCCAAGTCATATGTCCTGCATTTCTGAATCCCGAGAGCAAGATTCAGACTCTTTGGTAAGTTCTTATTTTACTTCATATGTCTACTCCTTTTTGGCCTTTCCGATTTGGCTGATGACATGGCTAACTATATTAAAGGGGTTATCCATACACGGCAAACAGTGTATGTCCCCTAAATGGATAGTAATACACCCCCTTATTCGCTATAGCATTATAAAATGTATTATTATAATATGTGCTGCCCCTATGACAACTTGCTGTAAAGCCACAAAATGAACAATGCAGTATATGTGTTTGTGTGGATAATACTGCCTCCTATGTACAAGAATATAACTACTATAATACTGCTCCTACCGTGTTTCCCCAATAGTAAGACACCCCCTGTAGTAAGAAGTAGCGGGGGTTTTAGGGAGGTCGGCTAATGTACGATGTACCCCGAAAGTAAGACACAGTGGGACTTTCGGGGTAAAAAGAATGTAAGACACTGTCTTACTTTCGGGGGGTGTTACTACTGTATCGGGGAAACACGGGGCTCCGCTGTGCTGTGAGAGACGGGGGGAACGCCCCCTCCCTCCCTGATAATGCTCGTCTATGGACGAGTACTGCGAGCAGATGGAGGGGGCGTTCCCCCCGGCTCTCACAGCACAGCGCAATTGGCTGTGCTGTGAAGAAGGACTTTGCCGGCGGCCGCTTAACCCCCCGCGTGCCAGCCGCTTCTATTCATTTCAATGGCACGCTTCCATTGGAATGAATGGAAGTGCTCGGCACGCGAGGAGTTAAAGGGATTCTGCCATTAAAAGAAGTTCTTTCCTCTTGACCACGTCAGAATAGCCTTAAAAAAGGCTATTCGTCTCCTACCTTTTGCCATAGCCAGCACTGCATTCTTCCTGAGCTGCGTCCGTCCCGTCTGTGTCCCTGTCTGTGTCTTCTTTGGGCCTCATAGATGACGCATGCGCAGTCAGCTCTAACAGGCTCTCGCAGCCAGAGCCGACTGCGCATGCATCATCCATGAGGCCCAAAGAAGACACAGACTGGGAGGACGCATCTCAGGAAGAAGGCGGCGCTGGCTATGGCAAAAGGTAGGAGACGAATAGCCTTCTTTAAGGCTATTCCGACGTGGTCAAGAGGAAAGAACTTCTTTTAATGGTAGAATCCCTTTAAGCGGCGGCCGTCGGCAAAGTCTGCAAGCCACTTCCATACATTGCAATGGGAGCGCGCTATTCAAATAGTATTCGCGCATCTCTAACTTCAATTGTAAGAAGTTACAATTGAAGTTAGAGATGAACGAGTACTATTTGAATAGCGCGCTCCCATTGCAATGTATGGAAGCAGCCGGCGGCCGCCGCTTCACACCTGGCGTGCCGCCTCTTCAATCCATATGATTGATGATGATGATGATGGGGGGGGTTGGAGTGCGGGGGGGTTGGTTTTCCCAATATAAGACATACCTCGAAAGTAAGACATAGTGGGACTTTTGGGGGTAAAAAGTATGTAAGACACTGTCTTACTTTCGGGGAAACACGGTATGTACAAGAATATAACTACTATAATACTACTCCTATGTACAAGAATATAACTACTATAATACTACTCCTATATACAAGAATATAACTACTATAATACTGCCTCCTATGTACAAGAATATAACTACTATAATACTACTCCTATGTACAAGAATATAACTACTATAATACTACTCCTATGTACAAGAATATAACTACTATAATACTACCTCCTATGTACAAGAATATAACTACTATAATACTGCTCCTATGTACAATAATATATCTACTATAATACTGCTCCTATGTACAAGAATATAACTACTATAATACTGCTCCTATGTACAAGAATATAACTACTATAATACTACCTCCTATGTACAAGAATATAACTACTATAATACTGCTCCTATGTACAAGTATATAACTACTATAATACTGCTCCTATGTACAAGTATATAACTACTATAATACTGCTCCTATGTACAAGAATATAACTACTATAATACTACTCCTATGTACAAGAATATAACTACTATAATACTACCTCCTATGTACAAGAATATAACTACTATAATACTACTCCTATGTACAAGAATATAACTACTATAATACTACTCATGTGTACAAGAATATAACTACTATAATACTGCTCCTATGTACAAGTATATAACTACTATAATACTGCCCCCTATGTACAAGAATATAACTACTATAATACTGCTCCTATGTACAAAAATATAACTACTATAATACTACTCCTATGTACAAGAATATAACTACTATAATACTACTCCTATGTACAAGAATATAACTAGTATAATACTACTCCTATGTACAACAATATAACTACTATAATACTGCCCCCTATGTACTAGAATATAACTACTATAATACTACCTCTTATATACAAGAATATAACTACTATAATACTGCTCCTATGTACAAGAATACATCTACTATAATACTACCTCCTATGTACAAGAATATAACTACTATAATACTACTCCTATGTACAAGAATATAACTACTATAATAATACCTCCTATGTACAAGAATATAACTACTATAATACTATTCCTATGTACAAGAATATAACTACTATAATACTGTTCCTATGTACAAGAATATAACTACTATAATACTACTCCTATGTACAAGAATATAACTACTATAATACTGTTCCAATGTACAAGAATATAACTACTATAATACTACCCCCTATGTACAAGAATATAACTACTATAATACTACTCCTATGTACAAGAATATAACTATTATAATACTACCTCCTATGTACAAGAATATAACTACTATAATACTACTCCTATGTACAAGAATATAACTACTATAATACTACTCCTATGTACAAGAATATAACTACTATAATACTACCTCCTATGTACAAGAATATAACTACTATAATACTACTCCCTATGTACAAGAATATAACTACTATAATACTGTTCCAATGTACAAGAATATAACTACTATAATACTACCCCCTATGTACAAGAATATAACTACTATAATACTACTCCTATGTACAAGAATATAACTACTATAATACTACCTCCTATGTACAAGAATATAACTACAATAATACTACTCCTATGTACAAGAATATAACTACTATAATACTGCTCCTATGTACAAGAATAAAACTACTATAATACTGTTCCTATGTACAAGAATATAACTACTATAATACTACCTCCTATGTACAAGAATATAACTACTATAATACTGCTCCTATATACAAGAATAAAACTACTATAATACTACTCCTATGTACAAGAATATAACTACTATAATACTGCTCCTATATACAAGAATATAACTACTATAATACTACCTCCTATGTACAAGAATATAACTACTATAATACTGTTCCTATGTACAAGAATATAACTACTATAATACTACCCCCTATGTACACGAATATAACTACTATAATACTACCTCCTATGTACAAGAATATAACTACTATAATACTGCTCCTATGTACAATAATATAACTACTATAATACTACCTCCTATGTACAAGAATATAACTACTATAATACTGCTCCTATGTACAAGAATATAATAACTATAATACTACTCCTATGTACAAGAATATAACTACTATAATACTACCTCCTATGTACAAGAATATAACTACTATAATACTGCTCCTATGTACAAGAATATAACTACTATAATACTACTCCTATGTACAAGACTATAACTACTATAATACTGCTCCTATGTACAAGAATATAAGTACTATAATACTGCCCCCCTGTGTACAAGAATATAACTACTATAATACTACCTCCTATGTACAAGAATATAACTACTATAATACTACTCCTATGTACAAGAATATAACTACTATAATACTGCTCCTATGTACAATTATATAACTACTATAATACTGCTCCTATGTACAAGAATATAACTACTATAATACTACTCCTACGTACAAGAATATAACTACTATAATACTGCTCCTATGTACAAGTATATAACTACTATAATACTGCTCCCTATGTACAAGAATATAACTACTATAATACGGCTCCTATGTACAAGAATATAACTACTATAATACTGCCTTCTATGTACAAGAATATAACTACTATAATACTGCTCCTATGTACAAGAATATAACTACTATAATACTACTCCTATGTACAAGAATATAACTACTATAATACTGCTCCTACCCTGTTTCCCCGAAAATAAGTCATCCCCCAAAAGTAAGACATAGCAGAGGTTTTGTTGAATTGCCTAAAATAAGGCACCCCCCGAAAGTAAGACACCCCCCAATAATACGGTAATAATCTTTCTGCGCAGAGATTGTATGAAGAAAAACATTGCAGCCAGCTGAACACTGTGCGCAATGTTCTATGTGCACAGATATGCCGGCTGCTGACACCGCTGCAATACGTTGTATCTACTGTTCCTGCTGCAGTAGGATGAGCTGGGAGATGCACTAAGCATCATATGTGGCGGGGGGGGGGGGGGTCTACTGTTCCAGCTCATCCCACAGCAGCAGGAACAGTGGATACAAATAATGGGATCACAGCAGCAGCAGCCGCCGGCTTTCCTGTGAAAACAGAGCACCGCACACAGCGTTCAGCTGGCTGCAATGTTTTTCTTTATACAATCTTTGCGCAATCTTAGCACATAAGACATCCCCTGAAAATAAGACATAGCATGTCTTTAGGACCAAAATTTAATATAAGACACTGTCTTATTTTCGGGGAAACAGGGTATGTACAAGAATATAACTACTATAATACTGCTCCTATGTGCAAGAATATAACTACTATAATACTACCTCCTATGTACAAGAATATAACTACTATAATACTGCTCCTATGTACAAGAATATATCTACTATAATACTGCTCCTATGTACAAGAATATAACTACTATAATACTGCTCCTATGTACAAGAATATAACTACTATAATACTACTCCTATGTACAAGAATATAACTACTATAATACTGCTCCTATGTACAAGTATATAACTACTATAATACTGCTCCTATGTACAAGTATATAACTACTATAATACTGCTCCTATGTACAAGAATATAACTACTATAATACTACTCCTATGTACAAGAATATAACTACTATAATACTGCTGCTATGTACAAGAATATAACTACTATAATACTACACCTATGTACAAGAATATAACTACTATAATACTATCTCCTATGTACAAGAATATAACTACTATAATACTACTCCTATGTACAAGAATATAACTACTATAATACTACCTCCTATGTACAAGAATATAACTACTATTATACTACACCTATGTACAAGAATATAACTACTATAATACTGCCCCCTATGTACAAGAATATAACTACTATAATACTACTCCTATATACAAGAATATAATTACTATAATACTACTCATATGTACAAGAATATAACTACTATAATACTACCTTCTATGTACAAGAATATAACTACTATAATACTACCTCCTATGTACAAGAATATAACTACTATAATACTGCTCCTATGTACAAGAATATAACTACTATAATACTGCTCCTATGTACAAGAATATAACTACTATAATACTACCTCCTATGTACAAGAATATAACTACTATAATACTACCTCCTATGTACAAGAATATAACTACTATAATACTACCTCCTATGTACAAGAATATAACTACTATAATACTGCTCCTATGTACAAGAATATAACTACTATAATACTACTCCTATGTACAAGAATATAACTACTATAATACTGCTGCTATGTACAAGAATATAACTACTATAATACTACTCCTATGTACAAGAATATAACTACTATAATACTGATCCTATGTACAAGAATATAACTACTATAATACTACCTCCTATGTACAAGAATATAACTACTATAATACTACCTCCTATGTACAAGAATATAACTACTATAATACTGCTGCTATGTACAAGAATATAACTACTATAATACTACTCCTATCTACAAGAATATAACTACTATAATACTGATCCTATGTACAAGAATATAACTACTATAATACTACTCCTATGTACAAGAATATAACTACTATAATACTGCTCCTATGTACAAGAATATAACTACTATAATACTACTCCTATGTACAAGAATATAACTACTATAATACTACTCCTATGTACAAGAATATAACTACTATAATACTACCTCCTATGTACAAGAATATAACTACTATAATACTACCTCCTATATACAAGAATATAACTACTATAATACTACCTCCTATGTACAAGTATATAACTACTATAATACTACTCCTATGTACAAGAATATAACTACTATAATACTACCTCCTATATACAAGAATATAACTACTATAATACTACCTCCTATGTACAAGAATATAACTACTATAATACTAGTCTTATGTACAAGAATATAACTACTATAATACTGCTCCTATGTACAAGAATATAACTACTATAATACTGCCTCCTATATACAAGAATATAACTACTATAATACTACCTGCTATGTACAAGTATATAACTACTATAATACTACTCCTATGTACAAGAATATAACTACTATAATACTACCTCCTATATACAAGAATATAACTACTATAATACTACCTCCTATGTACAAGTATATAACTACTATAATACTACTCCTATGTATAAGAATATAACTACTATAATACTACCTCCTATATACAAGAATATAACTACTATAATACTACCTCCTATGTACAAGAATATAACTACTATAATACTACTCCTATATACAAGAATATAACTACTATAATACTACTCCTATGTACAAGAATATTACTACTATAATACTACTCCTATGTACAAGAATATAACTACTATAATACTACTCCTATATACAAGAATATAACTACTATAATACTACTCCTATGTACAAGAATATAACTACTATAATACTGCTCCTATGTACAAGAATATAACTACTATAATACTACTCCTATGTACAAGAATATAACTACTATAATACTACTCCTATGTACAAGAATATAACTACTATAATACTACCTCCTATGTACAAGAATATAACTACTATAATACTACTCCTATGTACAAGAATATAACTACTATAATACTACCTCCTATGTACAAGAATATGACTACTATAATACTACTCCCTATGTACAAGAATATAACTACTATAATACTGTTCCAATGTACAAGAATATAACTACTATAATACTACCTCCTATGTACAAGAATATAACTACTATAATACTACTCCTATGTACAAGAATATAACTACTATAATACTACCTCCTATGTACAAGAATATAACTACTATAATACTACTCCCATGTACAAGAATATAACTACTATAATACTACTCCCATGTACAAGAATATAACTACTATAATACTACTCCTATGTACAAGAATATAACTACTATAATACTACTCCTATGTACAAGAATATAACTACTATAATACTGCTCCTATGTACAAGAATATAACTACTATAATACTGTTCCTATGTACAAGAATATAACTACTATAATACTACCTCCTATGTACAAGAATATAACTACTATAATACTGCTCCTATATACAAGAATATAACTACTATAATACTACTCCTATGTACAAGAATATAACTACTATAATACTACTCCTATGTACAAGAATATAACTACTATAATAATACCTCCTATGTACAAGAATATAACTACTATAATACTGTTCCAATGTACAAGAATATAACTACTATAATACTACCCCCTATGTACAAGAATATAACTACTATAATACTGTTCCTATGTACAAGAATATAACTACTATAATACTACTCCTATGTACAAGAATATAACTACTATAATACTACCTCCTATGTACAAGAATATAACTACTATAATACTGTTCCAATGTACAAGAATATAACTACTATAATACTACCTCCTATGTACAAGAATATAACTACTATAATACTACTCCTATGTACAATAATATAACTACTATAATACTACCTCCTATGTACAAGAATATAACTACTATAATACTACCCCCTATGTACACGAATATAACTACTATAATACTACCTCCTATGTACAAGAATATAACTACTATAATACTGCTCCTATGTACAATAATATAACTACTATAATACTACCTCCTATGTACAAGAATATAACTACTATAATACTGCTCCTATGTACAAGAATATAATAACTATAATACTACTCCTATGTACAAGAATATAACTACTATAATACTACCTCCTATGTACAAGAATATAACTACTATAATACTGCTCCTATGTACAAGAATATAACTACTATAATACTACTCCTATGTACAAGAATATAACTACTATAATACTGCTCCTATGTACAAGAATATAAGTACTATAATACTGCCCCCCTGTGTACAAGAATATAACTACTATAATACTACCTCCTATGTACAAGAATATAACTACTATAATACTACTCCTATGTACAAGAATATAACTACTATAATACTGCTCCTATGTACAAGTATATAACTACTATAATACTGCTCCTATGTACAAGAATATAACTACTATAATACTACTCCTACGTACAAGAATATAACTACTATAATACTGCTCCTATGTACAAGTATATAACTACTATAATACTGCTCCCTATGTACAAGAATATAACTACTATAATACGGCTCCTATGTACAAGAATATAACTACTATAATACTGCCTTCTATGTACAAGAATATAACTACTATAATACTGCTCCTATGTACAAGAATATAACTACTATAATACTACTCCTATGTACAAGAATATAACTACTATAATACTGCTCCTACCCTGTTTCCCCGAAAATAAGTCATCCCCCAAAAGTAAGACATAGCAGAGGTTTTGTTGAATTGCCTAAAATAAGGCACCCCCCGAAAGTAAGACACCCCCCAATAATACGGTAATAATCTTTCTGCGCAGAGATTGTATGAAGAAAAACATTGCAGCCAGCTGAACACTGTGCGCAATGTTCTATGTGCACAGATATGCCGGCTGCTGACACCGCTGCAATACGTTGTATCTACTGTTCCTGCTGCAGTAGGATGAGCTGGGAGATGCACTAAGCATCATATGTGGCGGGGGGGGGGGGGGGGGGGGGGTCTACTGTTCCAGCTCATCCCACAGCAGCAGGAACAGTGGATACAAATAATGGGATCACAGCAGCAGCAGCCGCCGGCTTTCCTGTGAAAACAGAGCACCGCACACAGCGTTCAGCTGGCTGCAATGTTTTTCTTTATACAATCTTTGCGCAATCTTAGCACATAAGACATCCCCTGAAAATAAGACATAGCATGTCTTTAGGACCAAAATTTAATATAAGACACTGTCTTATTTTCGGGGAAACAGGGTATGTACAAGAATATAACTACTATAATACTGCTCCTATGTGCAAGAATATAACTACTATAATACTACCTCCTATGTACAAGAATATAACTACTATAATACTGCTCCTATGTACAAGAATATATCTACTATAATACTGCTCCTATGTACAAGAATATAACTACTATAATACTGCTCCTATGTACAAGAATATAACTACTATAATACTACTCCTATGTACAAGAATATAACTACTATAATACTGCTCCTATGTACAAGTATATAACTACTATAATACTGCTCCTATGTACAAGTATATAACTACTATAATACTGCTCCTATGTACAAGAATATAACTACTATAATACTACTCCTATGTACAAGAATATAACTACTATAATACTGCTGCTATGTACAAGAATATAACTACTATAATACTACACCTATGTACAAGAATATAACTACTATAATACTATCTCCTATGTACAAGAATATAACTACTATAATACTACTCCTATGTACAAGAATATAACTACTATAATACTACCTCCTAGCTGTGAGGACGTGTTTTTGTAGCTCTCCTGAGGCTCCTGATGTCTGGAGATAGCCCAGGGCGGGGCCACCCTGGGTGGGGAAGTTCCCCTGCCAAGGCCCAGGCTCCAAGGCCTTCTCTGGGAAGCAATTCCCAGACAACTAAAAAAATGGATGGAAATCCTAAAGTCCCCAGTAATGGGAATCGTGTCCAGTGTGTCAGCAGTCCTAGTGCAGCAAGCCAAGATGGGAAGAAAGTTGTAAAGGAAGAAGTAACGGAAGCAAGCAGTAGTACGGTGCAACAACCAAGCAAAATGGTTGAATGTAAGGAGCAAACTTTGCAGCCTGTGCAGAATCCATTGCAGGTTGCAGGTGTCCAGTCCACCCCACCCTCCTGCAGACAGAGGAGAACATCCCTGGAGAAGCAGACCATGCAGGAGAACATGCAGCAGTCTGTATTGGTACGGTCTGAGCGGACAAGATCTGGAAGCGGTAACTACAAAAATGTAGTGAAGGCAGTGGAGGAGATCAAAGGGAGACCAGCGGGGAAGCTTCAAGGTACCAGCAGTACAGTCACTGGAAATAAACTGGGACATAGTCCCCAGTCTGGACATTGTGGGCCCATGGCAGTGACAACAGCCGTAGCATGTCAGAAATCACAGGCTACACCAACCAGAAGCCATACTGGGGGTAACCAACCTGCAAAGCTTTCCAACAATGCACAAACTGTCACAGCTACTGAGCGAGCACCAGAACTGCGCCTGGCAGATGAGATACCAGCACTGGTCAAGCGACTGGAGACATTGAAGGCCAGTAAAATATATCTGCAGAGACAGATTGAATGTGCCTATAATCTAAAAAAGTCTGCATGCCCTGAGAAACTGGTGTTACTGGACAGGAAGCTGAGCGCACTGGCGAAAGAGCTCGCCGAGAACGTACGGGAGACCGAGACTGTACTGGAGCAAATGGGACCGGTGGGAGAATCATACAGAAACCAGCAGCGGTTCCAGGAATACCAGAAGTCACCATCACCTTGTGCCAAAGCTGGGTCTGAACCCTCTCAAGGTGGCAGCCAGCAGTCCCATGTAAAACCAGTTCTGCAGCCAGCAAGTTTCCCTTTTAAGGAAGGGAATTTGTACGGGAAAGCGACCAGTGTTCAGCAACAGCAAAAACCTGCAGCAGTTCTCAGCAAGGCACCACAAGTCCCAGCAACCAGCACTTTGCAACCAGGTCATGGACCCCTGCCTAATGGTAATGAAGTAGCAGCTGTGCAGACACCACAAGTCCCAGGAGACAAGTCATTGCAGCAGGACTATGGACTCTTACCTGAAGGTACTGGGGGAGTAACATATTTGGGGTTACAGGTTGTGGACTCTGTTGTGCAGAACTCTGCTGCCGCTGACTGTAGTGGTAATATGGACTCTGCTATGCAGGACTCTGCTGCCGCTGACTATAATACTAATATGGACTCTGCTGTGCAGGACTCTGCTGCCGCTGATTGTCTGACTAATGTGCCTGATATTATGGATATTCCTGTATGTGATAACGGCCCAGCAGGGGAAGGTGTTTCTGGGGGGGTTCCTTCACGATCTATGGCGTCAGACCCCTCTGCAGTCCAGTCTCTGGAGTCTGGTGATATTGCAGACATAGAGGTTGATGGTGGGGCGGACACAGGACAGTCCAGTGTGCAGGACTTTCCCCCTCTAGATACTCGCGCAGTAGCAGAACCGCATGGTACAGGTGCTCAGCAGCCCACACAGCGCCCACAAACACGCCAAGATGGCGGATCCGGCCGTACCTCCTCAGGGAATGCCTGGAGCCGCGGTGCTCCATCTTTTGCATCAAACTCCAATTATACAGGCCAGGCTTTCAGGAGGAGGAATGTAGTCAGGTTTAGGCACGGAGGTGCCAAGGAGGATCTGCCGGATAGGAGGTTTGTGGTCCGAGAGCTCCTATGTACCCAGATGGGCTTTGTGCCGACTGATATCCTGGCCGTCATAAACCTTCCTGACCGCCAGGGGTACGATGTTAGTTTTAAGCTGATGTCTGATCTGGACCGGTTCTGGGCCAATCTCACCAGGTTGAGAGATACGGAAGGTTGGGATAAGTTCAGTTTCATCCCCATCTCTAGGCCAGATACAGCCTCTGTCACAATTGTATTTTGGAATGAAGCCGTTCCCCCTCAGGACATAGTCATCTGGCTCAGGAGGCATTGTGACCTCATGTCCGATCTTAGTAAGAACAGGGATGAAGACGGGGTCTGGACCGGTGGGTGGAGGGTCCTGGTGAAGTTACGTCAGCAGAACAACATAACCCAACATCTGCCCAATTCGTTCTTTATAGGCCGAGAAAAAGGGATCTGCTTCTATGCGGGTCAGCCTCGCCGGTGCTTCAAGTGTGGGAAGGCCGGCCATGTGGCCAGTGTATGCTCCATGGTAAAGTGTAGCCTCTGTAATGAAATGGGCCACGTGAGTGCCACATGCCAAAGCATTAGGTGTAACCTGTGCGGTAGGATCGGTCACCCCCACAGAGATTGTCCTGATGCCTGGCATAACATCTGTAAGGATAGCCCTGATGAGGACTTGCTGGCAGCGGCTGATGACATACAGGAGGAGGAGGAGGCGCTATTGTCAGGGTCAGTAGTCACGGAGGCGGAGCCTCAACCACATACAGGTGATACCACCCAAGACCAGGCCGAGTCAGGTCCCATTGAGACGACCATGGAGGTTGTCGAGCAGGTTGTACAACCCTCAGTGGTCGTCTCTTCTCCTGCCCGATCATCCAACAATAATAAAAGGAGGAAGAAGGATAAAGCCAGCCGTAAGCCTGAGGGTGAGTGGACCACAGTAGAAAAGCCTACAAAGATGAGAGTAAGTAGTGCAGGCGAGGTCACTGCAACGGGGAATAGATTTAGTGTCCTATCAGAGTCAGACGGAGAAGCAGAACTAGACAGAGAACTCTCACGAATGATGGCGGAGTATGAGGAGGAGCCAGAGGGCGATCCCCCCACTAAGAGGAGACCCCACCGAGATGAGGGGCAGTCCGAATCAGACATGGAAACAGCTGGTCACCAGGACACCTCTGACTCTGACCTATGACAATGGGGCCCATCTCTCTGTTTCTCATATTCCTAGTTGTTCTGATGGCAGGTTTCTATCTTAAAGTTATCTCTAGTAATGTGAATAGCATCCGAGCAAGGAGGACAAGACACGCAGTGTATGAACATCTGAGATATCTTGATGCCGATGTCTATTTCTTACAAGAAACCCGTTTAAATACTTTAGGACTAATACGAGAAGCAGAGAGAGAATGGAAATCTGGCCCGTCCTTCTGGTCTCTGGCTGTGGAACCTTATGCCGGGGTTTCTATACTGTTTAACACCCCTGATGTCACCATACACAGATTCACTGAGGTTCTGATGGGGAGGTGCCTGGTTTTAGAAGTTACCATCCGAGGCAGAAGGCTCCGACTCATTAATATCTATGGTCCACCGCAGTCGGTGATGGAAAGGGCACGTCTGTTTGATGAAGTCAAGCAGTACTTGTTTACATCTGTTCCGGTAGTCATGGCAGGGGACTTCAATGCCACCATGTCATCCAGTGACAGACCTACTGGTCGGCCTCTCACCAGGGACTGCAAGGTCTTAAGCAGAATTATTTCCCAGGCTGGTCTGTCTGATGTGTTTACTGAGGGTGGTAGGAAACCAAAATTCACTTACTCCTGCGCTGGTAGATGCAGTCGGATAAACTTAGCTCTGGTCAGTCCCGCTGAGCATGTTAGTGAGAAAAGTGAAAAGACAGTCCCTTATTCTGACCATCTGGCTTTGTATTTTTGCTTGGGCTCCACAAAACGCCCTGATATTGGGAGAGGCCTATGGAAGCTCAATTCCAGCCTCTTGGACGATGACTGTGTCCGGAGTTGTGTCCACTCTCTATTTCAGAACCAGCTTGAGAGAGTGGTGTTTTATGATAACATGGCAGACTGGTGGGAGGATGTCAAGGAGGAGATCAGATCCCTCTTAAGGAGACTGTCAGTTAAGAAGGGGAAGAGTAAGTATAGCCAGTATCTCAGGCTGCGGAAAGAATTAGAGTCACTCTATTCGGCGGGGATAACCAACAGAAGATTGACCGGCTGAAATCTGAGATCAGTCAGTATCAGTACCGCAGGTATACATCCCTGGTTCTTGAACGGGATTATGGGTCCTTAGGGGCTCCGGATCCTTTTGAGAATTGCAGGGAGCGGGTGGCAAATAAATCGGTCACAGGTCTCACTGACTCCCAGGGTGTTTTACAGGAGTCTCGGGAGGGTATCCTGGGGGTGGTGAGAACTTACTATGCTGACTTGTTTCAGAAGAAGGTTTTGGATAGAGAGAAGGTGGCTCAATTCTTGGAGGCAACTCCAGGTCCTGATACTAATGATTTGGACTTTTCTCCTTTGACAGCAGAGTTAACAGTGGAGGAGGTGAAAGAGGCCATAGATAAGTTACATCTGAAGAAGGCACCAGGTCCAGATGGGATTACAGCTGAGTTCTATAAGAAATTCCGAGACCTCTTGGCACCAATTCTCGTGGATGTATACAAAACTAGTCTAGAAAACCACCTGATGCCTCCATCCATGAGAGTGTCCTCCCTGATCCTGCTGTCTAAAGGTAAAGAGCCTAGTGACATCAAGAACTGGAGGCCGATTGCCCTCTTGAATGTCGATAGGAAGATTCTTGCAAAAATTCTGTTCTCTAGATTAGTTTGTTTGTCCCCGGCACTGTTGGCAGGCTCTCAGTTTGGCACAGTTAAAGGGCGGAACATCTCTGGAGCAGTTATCTCGATAAGGGAGATGTTTGAGAGATGTAAAGCTCTGAGGTGTGGGAGATATGTTGTGAGTCTTGACCAGGCTAAGGCCTTTGACAGAGTAGACCATGAGTATCTATGGGCGACTTTGACAAAGTACGGTATTCCGGGACAATTTGTGGATTGGCTGAGAACTTTGTACCGTGAGGCGGAGAGCTTTCCTCTGATTAATGGTTGGCAGGGTGATGCTTTCAGGGTTGAGGCAGGGGTGAGACAAGGTTGCCCACTGAGTCCATTACTGTATGTGTTTGCCATAGACCCGTTTCTTAGGTCACTGCAGGAGTGTGATTTTCAGGGGGCGCCGGTCCCCCACTGCTTGCCCCTGAGAGTTGTTGCCTACGCGGATGATGTGACTGTGGTGATATCTGAGCCTCGTGAGGTGGAGATGTTGTCTGCGGCCATCAGAAGTTACTCAGGGGCCTCCGGGTCTCTTGTCAACCTTGAGAAGAGTCAAGCTCTCTGGACGGGTCATACTGGTCCTACATTTGATCTGCCGCAGTTTGCCCAGGCCTCCTCCTATATTAAGATCCTTGGGGTGAAATTCGGGAGGGATGATAATTGCAGACTAAATTGGGAAGAAAAGTTGGAATCCGGAAATGCAAAGGTTCAGCGATGGAAGAACTGGAGGCTGACCTATAGAGAAAGGGTTAAAATGTTGAAGACTTACCTGGTCCCTGTCTTCTTGTACGTCTCTGTTGTCTTTCCTTTGCCAGAATCTTTCTCCACTGGGCTCTTTAGCCTGTTCTTCCAACTTTTGTGGGGGAACAGGTTGAACCCAGTAAAAAGAGGGATAACCTACCTACAGAGGAGACAGGGTGGGCTGGATATGTTAAATCCAAGGGTGTTTTTTGACTCCATGTTTCTAAAAGTAAATTTTGGTTGCCTGGACTCAGATAACAGCTCCCTGTGGGTAAATAGTATCAGGGACTGGATATTGCCTTTTGCAGAATCCTGGGTGCGAGGCGGCAGCCTTAAGAGGGGTCGATCGACTCGTGACTACCTCCCCCAGTATCTGGACTATGGCATAAGGTGCCTGAAAAAATGGGGTATTGAAAAGACCTATCTGGTGAGTAAGACCAGGAAAGATCTGTACACCAGGGTATGTAAGACCTTCTATTGTCTCCAGCCAACATTGAGGGACTGCACATCTATAACCCTGCAGGATAGTCTGAGGCTCCTCACTGGTCGGAGGCTCCCTGCAAAGTTCTTTGACATTGCCTGGCTATCTCTGCATGGGAAACTTTTTGTAAGAGGCAACCTAAAACATCTCAGTGTGACAGATCGGGCATGTCCATTAGGTTGTCAGCAGGAGGAGACCATGGCACATTTTATATCAGAGTGCGGGGGAGGGCGAAAGATCTGGCAGGAAATATCCCGGAGGCTGAAAATTCCCCGATTACAATCACTCAAATACCCCGAAATCATATATGGCATCCCAACTAATATAGGTGACATTAACCGGGAGACCCTGTATATTATTATTACTGTCATCAAATATTATCACTGGCATACAAGGACCCAGGTGTCCCTACACAGAGAGCCCTTCCGTCATATGACCGCTGTCACATATATCATGTCTGAACTGAGGTGGATAAAGTCTCTGGAGGTCAGAAAAAAGTCTGATAATGTAAAATTGTGGAGAAATGTATATATCGATTGCTGAATACTCTGATAACACTGCAAATAAGTCTGTTCATTTATTTATGGATTTATTTTTTTTTCCCCCTCTTTATCCTGCCAGCAATGGACTCTTAAGTTAAAGTGATTCTCATTTTTGTTATCTGACAGACATGTCTGATTTATGTTATATTATTATTATTATTATTATTATTAGTTATTAATTCTGCTGGAATGTAATGTATTTTTGTTTTGTTTTTACTAATAAAAATTACCTCCTATGTACAAGAATATAACTACTATTATACTACACCTATGTACAAGAATATAACTACTATAATACTGCCCCCTATGTACAAGAATATAACTACTATAATACTACTCCTATATACAAGAATATAACTACTATAATACTACTCATATGTACAAGAATATAACTACTATAATACTACCTTCTATGTACAAGAATATAACTACTATAATACTACCTCCTATGTACAAGAATATAACTACTATAATACTGCTCCTATGTACAAGAATATAACTACTATAATACTGCTCCTATGTACAAGAATATAACTACTATAATACTACTCCTATGTACAAGAATATAACTACTATAATACTACCTCCTATGTACAAGAATATAACTACTATAATACTGCTCCTATGTACAAGAATATAACTACTATAATACTGCTCCTATGTACAAGAATATAACTACTATAATACTACTCCTATGTACAAGAATATAACTACTATAATACTACCTCCTATGTACAAGAATATAACTACTATAATACTACTCCTATGTACAAGAATATAACTACTATAATACTGCTCCTATGTACAAGAATATAACTACTATAATACTGCTCCTATGTACAAGAATATAACTACTATAATACTACTCCTATGTACAAGAATATAACTACTATAATACTACCTCCTATGTACAAGAATATAACTACTATAATACTACTCCTATGTACAAGAATATAACTACTATAATACTACTCCTATGTACAAGAATATAACTACTATAATACTACTCCTATGTACAAGAATATAACTACTATAATACTGCTCCTATGTACAAGAATATAACTACTATAATACTGCTCCTATGTACAAGAATATAACTACTATAATACTACCTCCTATGTACAAGAATATAACTACTATAATACTACCTCCTATGTACAAGAATATAACTACTATAATACTACCTCCTATTGTGAAGAGGTAAACTATTTTGTGTTATGTTTCCATGTGATTTCTTCTTTGTAACCTTAGTGGTGGTACATAAGTCCCCAGATCTGGTAATATCTCTGTGTGAATGTTCTATTACTGCTTCTTATTTCTTTCTTTCCTCATTAGGCTGGCCACCTAATGCTCTATTTTCCTACTATTTCTTGTCTTACCATCTGGGAACCATATACTAACACTAAGGAACTGTTCACATTAACATGGATTTATAAAGTGTTTTTTGTATATTTACCTGCAGTAGTGGAGTTGCACTGGGTGTGTCCGCCCTGATCTTATAAGAGGCAAGTCTGCAGCAACTCCAGGGTTTTATAGGGAAAACTGCAGAGTATTATGGGAAATGTCTAAGGTATAAAATGATTCCAATTCCCAGAAAGCTGGGTGTGTGTTGGTGAAGTTCACATGATGAATTGTTTGTGAGACTACAGCAGCCTGAGGTACAAGGTGTTTGTTGTATACATTATGGAAATTTTCTGAAGAATTATTTTTTTTGTTAAAACTGGACTTCCTGAAATAAACTCCTTGGATTCTTTTCATCAATCAAGGTCCGATTGTTTTTTTGAAAAATCCCATGCTTCACATATGGTGTCAGAAGTGGGATGATTTTTGGAGTATTGCTGTAAGTACTCAAGCCTAAAGAAACAAAGGAGTTATGTACAAGACACGTTCCTGGCGTATTAATGCAAAGCAGCCAACTAAGTCTGCAAAGTGAACTGTTGCAAGGAAGCTGGTGAATATGGAAAGTCAAGGTGTCAGACAGAGAGCACTGCTAGAGGAGGATGCAGAAGGGCAAGGAGCCACAGCTGCTCCATTAACTCCAAGTGTTGCTGAGCCTTCTGAAAAGACTTTACCAGAGAGCATTGCTGACCTTATGAAATGGTTAACTGTGCAGCAGATCAATGCAGAAAAAAGGCAAATGGAGGAAGCCAGGAGAAATTGCGAGGAATTGCGACGTCAGGATGAACGCTGGAGGGAGCTGTTTCAAACCCTGAGACCGCCTGTTGCTTGGAAAGACCCTCGCATGACTAAACTTTCTCCAGAAGATGATATTGAAGCCTATTTATCCACATTTGAAAGAATTGCACATACCTGTCAGTGGCCTAAGGAACAGTGGGTGGTAAGACTGGCGCCATATCTTACTGGACAAGCCCAACTGGCATATAGCCACATGAACATGAATGATGCAAATAACTATGACTTGGTTAAAGAGACTATTCTAAGGCGATATGACATCAGTGAGGAAACCTATAGACAGAGGTTCAGAGAACTCAAGTACAGCTACACTGATGGTCCAAGGGAAGTCTTTACTCGCCTGCAAGACTTATACATGAAATGGATGAAACCAGACAACAAGACGACTGAGCAGATTAGTGAAGCGATCATACTTGAACAGTTTCTACAAATTCTTCCAGCTGATGTTCTTGCTTGGGTTAAAAAACATCGGCCCAAAAATGCTGACAAAGCTATTTCTTTGGCAGAGGACTTTATCCTAGCAAAAAGAGACCTAAGCAGGTCTGCAACTGGCCCAGCCAAACCATTCAGAACTTTCTCTGGAGGGAGAGGTCAAGAAGCCAGAAGTCCATTACAAACTGTCACCAGTGAAAAAATGTGCTATATTTGCCAAGAAAAGGGACACATAGCTAAATTTTGCCCCAGAAAAAGCACTAAAGGCACAAAGTCTGGATTGTTTTTTGCTAGCAGTGACTTCATGCTGCCAATCCAAGTTAATGGACAGAACGTGGATGCTTTGCTTGATTCTGGCAGTAAACTAAGCTTGGTAAAGGAGAACCTAATAACTCAGAAGATGGACTCTCCCAAAGTGCCAATTACTTGTGTTCATGGAGATACAAAAAAATACTCCACATCAAATATTGACCTGCAGTTGGATGAAAAATGTTTTACTATGCCAGTAGTTGTTGTTCCAGAACTACAAGTCCCAGTGATCCTTGGAAGAACCACACCCGGATTCAAAGATTTGCTAATGGGGAAAAGCCAGCTGTCTGCTGTGACTACCAGAGCTAAAGCAAAGGCACACAAGAGAGGTGAGACTTTGGAGGACATTTTCCCATTCCATGAGGACATCATGGAGCCGCCATCATCAAAGCCTCTGAGAGTTCCAGGACAGCAGGATGTCTCTAGGAGAAGAGTTTCCCTGGATGGCAAGTATAAAAATGCTGACTTGTGGGACACTGATATTGCATTTGAACAAAAACAGGACATTGACTTATATGCATTGTATGAACACGGTTTAACTAACAGTAAAGTGGTTGCAGAAAGTGGTAAGCAGCTTGTTACACCCTATTATCTGGTGGAAAACAATATTTTATATAGAGTGTGTAGTCACCCAAAAACAGGAGAACAAGTGCAACAGTTAGTTGTGCCAAAAAAGTTTAGACCAGAAATTTTGAAATTAGCGCATGATATTCCTGTTGCTGGACATTTGGGTTATAAAAGAACTTTGGCCAGAGTACTCTATCGGTTCTATTGGCCTGGAGTTTATGATGAGATCACTACTTACTGTCGTAGTTGCCCAATATGTCAGTACACTGCTTCAGCTCCTCCCAAAGCAGAGCTTATACCCTTACCAATAATTGATGAACCATTTAATACTGTGGGTATGGATATTATCGGTCCACTAGAAAGAAGTTCCAAAGGTAACCGTTTCATTCTTACAATTGTTGATTACTGTACCAAGTATCCTGAAGCCATACCTATGCGCACAGTTACTGCTAAAAGAGTTGCAGAGGAAATTTTGAAGGTGTTTAGCAGGGTTGGATTACCTAAGCAAATCCTTACTGATCAGGGGAGTAACTTTACATCTTCCTTTCTGTTAGAAGTTTATAAGCTTCTTGGTATACAGCCTCTCAGGACTACCCCTTATCATCCACAAACTGATGGGTTGACTGAACGGTATAACCAAACCTTGAAAAACATGCTTAGGAAATTTGCACATAACGATCCAAAACTGTGGGACAAATGGTTGCCCTTTCTATTATTTGCCTATCGTGAGGTTCCACAAGAGTCTACAGGGTTTAGCCCTTTTGAATTGTTATATGGGAGACGACCCAGGGGACTCTTGGATGTTATTAAAGAGGTATGGGAAGGTAAAGATGGTCATCAGAAAAATGTGGTAGAACATGTATTGGAAATGAGAGAAAGATTAATGAAATTGATTAAGGTAGCTCATGATAATGTCCACAAGGCAAAAGTTTACCAAAAGAAATGGTATGATCAACATGCCAAAAATAAATCGATTAACGTTGGGGATAAGGTTCTTCTCTTACTTCCCAGCAGTGAGAATAAGTTGTTGGCCAGATGGCAAGGGCCATATAAAGTGGTTAGACAAACAGGTCCTGTTGACTTTGAAATTGAAACCCCAGATAAAAAACAAAAAAATAAGGTTTACCATGTAAATTTATTGAAACGTTGGATTGAACCAGAGGTTGGTCCTAAAGATAACACTACCTGTAATATTGTCTCAGAGTCTTCACAGGATATGTCTGAAGAAATCTATGATTTGTTGAAAAATTGTGCTCACTGGTCAGAGGTAACATGGAATCCAAAGTTATCTAAAGAGCAACATTGTGATCTGAGGAAGATTATTGGGTCTAGTTCACATATTTTTGGAAGTAAGCCTGGCCGTGTATCATTAGTTTCTCATACAATAAATACTGGAGATCATCCACCTATTAGACAGAGACCTTATCGTATACCTGAAAAATTAAAGGGTAAGGCTGAAAATGAGGTTCAAGAAATGCTTAAATTGGGAGTTATTGAACCCTCTAAAAGTCCTTGGTCATCACCTGTAGTGATGGTTGGGAAAAAAGATGGGACAATAAGATTTTGCATAGATTTTCGTAAAATTAATGCTATATCTAGTTTTGACAATTACCCAATGCCGCGTATTGATGAGCTCATAGATAGATTGGGGTGTGCAGAATATATTTCTACCCTAGATTTATGTAAGGGGTACTGGCAAATTCCGCTTGATGAGAAATCAAAAGAAAAAACTGCTTTTGTGATGCCTAATGGTCTGTATCAGTTCAGAAACATGCCATTTGGTCTTCATGGTGCTCCAGCCACGTTTCAAAGAGCCATGGACTTACTCTTGAAGAATCATACGGAGTACAGTGCTGCTTATTTAGATGATGTGGTAATCTTTAGCAAATCATGGGAAGAGCACTTGTATCACTTGGAAAAGGTGATAACTGAAATTGGGAAAGCAGGATTTACAATTAATCCACGTAAATGTGCTTTGGGATTCCAAGAAACAAAGTACCTTGGGTTTATTGTGGGTAGTGGTAAAGTAAGGCCAGAGATATCCAAAGTACAAGCCATTCAATCTGCGACTATTCCAGCCACAAAGAAAGAGGTCAGATCCTTTTTAGGTTTTGTTGGCTATTATAGACGTTTTATTCCAAACTTTGCTACTATCGTTGCTCCCTTAACCGACCTAACTAAAAAGAACAGTAGAGAGGACGTGATATGGACAAGAGAATGTGATTTAGCTTTTGAACAAATAAAAGAAATTTTGTGTAAAGAACCAGTCTTACAAAGCCCAAACTTTGACAAACCATTTATTGTACAGACGGATGCATCTGAGGTGGGACTTGGGGCAGTCCTGAGTCAAGAGATTAATGGTGAGGAACACCCTATTCTTTATCTAAGTAGGAAACTTTTTCCCCGTGAACAAAAGTATTCTACAATCGAGAAGGAAGGGCTGGCGATAAAGTGGGCATTGGAGGCATTACGCTATTATTTATTAGGAAGAGAGTTTACTTTAGTGACGGATCATCATCCCCTCACTTGGATTCATACCATGAAGGACAAAAATGCCAGAATAACTAGATGGTATTTAGCATTACAGCCATTTAAATTTGAGATACAACATCGGTCAGGGTCCAAGCACCAAAATGCCGATCATTTGTCTAGGTATGGTGCTGAAGTGAAAGCTGTCTGAAGAAGGACAAGCTTCTTCTTAAGGGGGGAGGAATGTGAAGAGGTAAACTATTTTGTGTTATGTTTCCATGTGATTTCTTCTTTGTAACCTTAGTGGTGGTACATAAGTCCCCAGATCTGGTAATATCTCTGTGTGAATGTTCTATTACTGCTTCTTATTTCTTTCTTTCCTCATTAGGCTGGCCACCTAATGCTCTATTTTCCTACTATTTCTTGTCTTACCATCTGGGAACCATATACTAACACTAAGGAACTGTTCACATTAACATGGATTTATAAAGTGTTTTTTGTATATTTACCTGCAGTAGTGGAGTTGCACTGGGTGTGTCCGCCCTGATCTTATAAGAGGCAAGTCTGCAGCAACTCCAGGGTTTTATAGGGAAAACTGCAGAGTATTATGGGAAATGTCTAAGGTATAAAATGATTCCAATTCCCAGAAAGCTGGGTGTGTGTTGGTGAAGTTCACATGATGAATTGTTTGTGAGACTACAGCAGCCTGAGGTACAAGGTGTTTGTTGTATGCATTATGGAAATTTTCTGAAGAATTATTTTTTTTGTTAAAACTGGACTTCCTGAAATAAACTCCTTGGATTCTTTTCATCAATCAAGGTCCGATTGTTTTTTTGAAAAATCCCATGCTTCACACCTATGTACAAGAATATAACTACTATAATACTGCTCCTATGTACAAGAATATAACTACTATAATATTACTCCTATGTACAAGAATATAACTACTATAATACTGCTGCTATGTACAAGAATATAACTACTATAATACTACTCCTATGTACAAGAATATAACTACTATAATACTGATCCTATGTACAAGAATATAACTACTATAATACTACCTCCTATGTACAAGAATATAACTACTATAATACTACCTCCTATGTACAAGAATATAACTACTATAATACTGCTGCTATGTACAAGAATATAACTACTATAATACTACTCCTATCTACAAGAATATAACTACTATAATACTGATCCTATGTACAAGAATATAACTACTATAATACTACTCCTATGTACAAGAATATAACTACTATAATACTGCTCCTATGTACAAGAATATAACTACTATAATACTACTCCTATGTACAAGAATATAACTACTATAATACTACTCCTATGTACAAGAATATAACTACTATAATACTACCTCCTATGTACAAGAATATAACTACTATAATACTACCTCCTATATACAAGAATATAACTACTATAATACTACCTCCTATGTACAAGTATATAACTACTATAATACTACTCCTATGTACAAGAATATAACTACTATAATACTACCTCCTATATACAAGAATATAACTACTATAATACTAGTCTTATGTACAAGAATATAACTACTATAATACTGCTCCTATGTACAAGAATATAACTACTATAATACTGCCTCCTATATACAAGAATATAACTACTATAATACTACCTGCTATGTACAAGTATATAACTACTATAATACTACTCCTATGTACAAGAATATAACTACTATAATACTACCTCCTATATACAAGAATATAACTACTATAATACTACCTCCTATGTACAAGTATATAACTACTATAATACTACTCCTATGTATAAGAATATAACTACTATAATACTACCTCCTATATACAAGAATATAACTACTATAATACTACCTCCTATGTACAAGAATATAACTACTATAATACTACTCCTATATACAAGAATATAACTACTATAATACTACTCCTATGTACAAGAATATAACTACTATAATACTACTCCTATGTACAAGAATATAACTACTATAATACTACTCCTATGTACAAGAATATAACTACTATAATACTACTCCTATGTACAAGAATATAACTACTATAATATTGCTCCTATGTACAAGAATATAACTACTATAATACTACTCCTATGTACAAGAATATAACTACTATAATACTACTCCTATGTACAAGAATATAACTACTATAATACTGCTCCTATGTACAAGAATATAACTACTATAATACTACTCCTATGTACAAGAATATAACTACTATAATACTACCTCCTATGTACAAGAATATAACTTCTATAATACTGCCTCCTATGTACAAGAATATAACTTCTATAATACTGCTCCTATGTACAAGAATATAACTACTATAATACTACTCCCATGTACAAGAATATAACTACTATAATACTACCTCCTATGTACAAGAATATAACTACTATAATACTACTCCTATGTACAAGAATATAACTACTATAATACTACCTCCTATGTACAAGAATATGACTACTATAATACTACTCCCTATGTACAAGAATATAACTACTATAATACTGTTCCAATGTACAAGAATATAACTACTATAATACTACCTCCTATGTACAAGAATATAACTACTATAATACTACTCCTATGTACAAGAATATAACTACTATAATACTACCTCCTATGTACAAGAATATAACTACTATAATACTACTCCCATGTACAAGAATATAACTACTATAATACTACTCCCATGTACAAGAATATAACTACTATAATACTACTCCTATGTACAAGAATATAACTACTATAATACTACTCCTATGTACAAGAATATAACTACTATAATACTGCTCCTATGTACAAGAATATAACTACTATAATACTACCTCCTATGTACAAGAATATAACTACTATAATACTGCTCCTATATACAAGAATATAACTACTATAATACTACTCCTATGTACAAGAATATAACTACTATAATACTGCTCCTATATACAATAATATAACTACTATAACACTGCTCCTATGTACAAGAATATAACTACTATAATACTGCTGCTATGTACAAGAATATAACTACTATAATACTACCTCCTATGTACAAGAATATAACTACTATAATACTACCTCCTATGTACAAGAATATAACTACTATAATACTACTCCTATATACAAGAATATAACTACTATAATACTACTCCTATGTACAAGTATATAACTACTATAATACTGCTCCTTTGTACAAGAATATAACTACTATAATACTACTCCTATGTACAAGAATATAACTACTATAATACTGCTCCTATGTACAAGTATATAACTACTATAATACTACTCCTATGTACAAGAATATAACTACTATAATACTGCTCCCTATGTACAAGAATATAACTACTATAATACTGCTCCTATGTACAAGAATATAACTACTATAATACTACTCCTATGTACAAGAATATAACTACTATAATACTACTCATGTGTACAAGAATATAACTACTATAATACTGCTCTTATGTACAAGTATATAACTACTATAATACTGCCCCCTATGTACAAGAATATAACTACTATAATACTGCTCCTATGTGCAAAAATATAACTACTATTATACTACTCCTATGTACAAGAATATAACTACTATAATACTACCTCCTATGTACAAGTATATAACTACTATAATACTGCCCCCTATGTACAAGAATATAACTACTATAATACTGCCTTCTATGTACAAGAATATAACTACTATAATACTGCTCCTATGTACAAGAATATAACTACTATAATACTACTCCTATGTACAAGAATATAACTACTATAATACTGCTCCTACCCTGTTTCCCCGAAAATAAGTCATCCCCCAAAAGTAAGACATAGCAGAGGTTTTGTTGAATTGCCTAAAATAAGGCACCCCCCGAAAGTAAGACACCCTCCAATAATACGGTAATAATCTTTCTGCGCAGAGATTGTATGAAGAAAAACATTGCAGCCAGCTGAACACTGTGCGCAATGTTCTATGTGCACAGATATGCCGGCTGCTGACACCGCTGCAATACGTTGTATCTACTGTTCCTGCTGCAGTAGGATGAGCTGGGAGATGCACTAAGCATCATATGTGGCGGGGGGGGGGGGGGTCTACTGTTCCAGCTCATCCCACAGCAGCAGGAACAGTGGATACAAATAATGGGATCACAGCAGCAGCAGCCGCCGGCTTTCCTGTGAAAACAGAGCACCGCACACAGCGTTCAGCTGGCTGCAATGTTTTTCTTTATACAATCTTTGCGCAATCTTAGCACATAAGACATCCCCTGAAAATAAGACATAGCATGTCTTTAGAACCAAAATTTAATATAAGACACTGTCTTATTTTCGGGGAAACAGGGTATGTACAAGAATATAACTACTATAATACTGCTCCTATGTGCAAGAATATAACTACTATAATACTACTCCTATGTACAAGAATATAACTACTATAATACTACTCCTATCTACAAGAATATAACTACTATAATACTACTCCTATGTACAAGAATATAACTACTATAATACTACTCCTATGTACAAGAATATAACTACTATAATACTACTCCTATCTACAAGAATATAACTACTATAATACTGCTCCTATGTGCAAGAATATGACTACTATAATACTACCTCCTATGTACAAGAATATAACTACTATAATACTGCTGCTATGTACAAGAATATAACTACTATAATACTACACCTATGTACAAGAATATAACTACTATAATACTACCTCCTATGTACAAGAATATAACTACTATAATACTACTCCTATGTACAAGAATATAACTACTATAATACTACCTCCTATGTACAAGAATATAACTACTATTATACTACACCTATGTACAAGAATATAACTACTATAATACTGCCCCCTATGTACAAGAATATAACTACTATAATACTACTCCTATGTACAAGAATATAACTACTATAATACTACCTCCTATGTACAAGAATATAACTACTATAATACTACTCCTATGTACAAGAATATAACTACTATAATACTGCTGCTATGTACAAGAATATAACTACTATAATACTACTCCTATGTACAAGAATATAACTACTATAATACTGATCCTATGTACAAGAATATAACTACTATAATACTACCTCCTATGTACAAGAATATAACTACTATAATACTACCTCCTATGTACAAGAATATAACTACTATAATACTACTCCTATGTACAAGAATATAACTACTATAATACTGATCCTATGTACAAGAATATAACTACTATAATACTACCTCCTATGTACAAGAATATAACTACTATAATACTACCTCCTATGTACAAGAATATAACTACTATAATACTACCTCCTATATACAAGAATATAACTACTATAATACTACCTCCTATGTACAAGTATATAACTACTATAATACTACTCCTATGTACAAGAATATAACTACTATAATACTACCTCCTATATACAAGAATATAACTACTATAATACTACCTCCTATGTACAAGAATATATCTACTATAATACTAGTCTTATGTACAAGAATATAACTACTATAATACTACCTCCTATGTACAAGAATATAACTACTATAATACTGCTCCTATGTACAAGAATATATCTACTATAATACTACTCCTATATATAAGAATATAACTACTATAATACTACTCCTATGTACAAGAATATAACTACTATAATACTGCTCCTATGTACAAGTATATAACTACTATAATACTGCTCCTATGTACAAGTATATAACTACTATAATACTACTCATGTGTACAAGAATATAACTACTATAATACTGCTCCTATGTACAAGTATATAACTACTATAATACTACCTCCTATGTACAAGAATATAACTACTATAATACTACCTCCTATGTACAAGAATATAACTACTATAATACTACTCCTATGTACAAGAATATAACTACTATAATACTACTCCTATGTACAAGAATATAACTACTATAATACTGATCCTATGTACAAGAATATAACTACTATAATACTACCTCCTATGTACAAGAATATAACTACTATAATACTACCTCCTATGTACAAGAATATAACTACTATAATACTGCTGCTATGTACAAGAATATAACTACTATAATACTACTCCTATGTACAAGAATATAACTACTATAATACTGATCCTATGTACAAGAATATAACTATTATAATACTACCTCCTATGTACAAGAATATAACTACTATAATACTACCTCCTATGTACAAGAATATAACTACTATAATACTACCTCCTATATACAAGAATATAACTACTATAATACTACCTCCTATGTACAAGTATATAACTACTATAATACTACTCCTATGTACAAGAATATAACTACTATAATACTACCTCCTATGTACAAGAATATATCTACTATAATACTAGTCTTATGTACAAGAATATAACTACTATAATACTGCTCCTATGTACAAGAATATAACTACTATAATACTACCTCCTATGTACAAGAATATAACTACTATAATACTGCTCCTATGTACAAGAATATAATAACTATAATACTACTCCTATGTACAAGAATATAACTACTATAATACTACCTCCTATGTACAAGAATATAACTACTATAATACTGCTCCTATGTACAAGAATATATCTACTATAATACTACTCCTATATATAAGAATATAACTACTATAATACTACTCCTATGTACAAGAATATAACTACTATAATACTGCTCCTATGTACAAGTATATAACTACTATAATACTGCTCCTATGTACAAGTATATAACTACTATAATACTACTCATGTGTACAAGAATATAACTACTATAATACTGCTCCTATGTACAAGAATATAACTACTATAATACTGCTCCTATGTGCAAAAATATAACTACTATAATACTACTCCTATGTACAAGAATATAACTACTATAATACTACTCCTATGTACAACAATATAACTACTATAATACTGCCCCCTATGTACTAGAATATAACTACTATAATACTACCTCTTATATACAAGAATATAACTACTATAATACTGCTCCTATGTAGAAGAATAAATCTACTATAATACTACCTCCTATGTACAAGAATATAACTACTATAATACTACTCCTATGTACAAGAATATAACTACTATAATACTGCTCCTATGTACAAGAATATAACTACTATAATACTACCCACTATGTACAAGAATATAACTACTATAATACTACTCCTATGTACAAGAATATAACTACTATAATACTACCTCCTATGTACAAGAATATAACTACTATAATACTACTCCTATGTACAAGAATATAACTACTATAATACTACTCCTATGTACAAGAATATAACTACTATAATACTGCTCCTATGTACAAGAATATAACTACTATAATACTACCTCCTATGTACAAGAATATAACTACTATAATACTACTCCCTATGTACAAGAATATAACTACTATAATACTGTTCCAATGTACAAGAATATAACTACTATAATACTACCCCCTATGTACAAGAATATAACTACTATAATACTACTCCTATGTACAAGAATATAACTACTATAATACTGCTCCTATGTACAAGAGTATAACTACTATAATACTACTCCTATGTACAAGAATATAACTACTATAATACTGCTCCTATGTACAAGAATATAACTACTATAATACTGCTCCTATGTACAAGAATATAACTACTATAATACTACTCCTATGTACAAGAATATAACTACTATAATACTGCTCCTATGTACAAGAATATAACTACTATAATACTACTCCTATGTACAAGAATATAACTACTATAATACTGCTCCTATGTACAAGAATATAACTACTATAATACTGCTCCTATGTGCAAAAATATAACTACTATAATACTACTCCTATGTACAAGAATATAACTACTATAATACTACTCCTATGTACAACAATATAACTACTATAATACTGCCCCCTATGTACTAGAATATAACTACTATAATACTACCTCTTATATACAAGAATATAACTACTATAATACTGCTCCTATGTACAAGAATAAATCTACTATAATACTACCTCCTATGTACAAGAATATAACTACTATAATACTACTCCTATGTACAAGAATATAACTACTATAATACTACCTCCTATGTACAAGAATATAACTACTATAATACTACTCCTATGTACAAGAATATAACTACTATAATACTGTTCCTATGTACAAGAATATAACTACTATAATACTACTCCTATGTACAAGAATATAACTACTATAATACTACCTCCTATGTACAAGAATATAACTACTATAATACTGTTCCAATGTACAAGAATATAACTACTATAATACTACCCACTATGTACAAGAATATAACTACTATAATACTACTCCTATGTGCAAGAATATAACTACTATAATACTACTCCTATGTACAAGAATATAACTACTATAATACTACTCCCTATGTACAAGAATATAACTACTATAATACTACCTCCTATGTACAAGAATATAACTACTATAATACTACTCCTATGTGTAAGAATATAACTACTATAATACTACTCCTATGTACAAGAATATAACTACTATAATACTACTCCCTATGTACAAGAATATAACTACTATAATACTGCCCCTATGTACAAGAATATAACTACTATAATACTGTTCCAATGTATAAGAATATAACTACTATAATACTACTCCTATGTACAAGAATATAACTACTATAATACTGCTCCTATGTACAAGAGTATAACTACTATAATACTACTCCTATGTACAAGAATATAACTACTATAATACTGCTCCTATGTACAAGAATATAACTACTATAATACTGCTCCTATGTACAAGAATATAACTACTATAATACTGCTCCTATGTACAAGAATATAACTACTATAATACTGCTCCTATGTACAAGAATATAACTACTATAATACTACTCCTATGTACAAGAATATAACTACTATAATACTGCTCCTATGTACAAGAATATAACTACTATAATACTGCTCCTATGTACAAGAATATAACTACTATAATACTGCTCCTATGTACAAGAATATAACTACTATAATACTACTCCTATGTACAAGAATATAACTACTATAATACTACCTCCTATGTACAAGAATATAACTACTATAATACTGCTCCCTATGTACAAGAATATAACTACTATAATACTGCTCCTATGTACAAGAATATATCTACTATAATACTACTCCTATGTACAAGAATATAACTACTATAATACTACTCCTATGTACAAGAATATAAATACTACTACATATTACTGCGCCTGCCTAGAGTGTGGCTGCATGTGTTTACAGCTGCTGAAACTAAACTGATCTTTCTCTATCCCGTCCTTTTTTCTTCACTTTTTTCTATTACTATAAGGAGTATTAGTATAAGAACTTACCATGGGCTGGAATTTGATGCAGAAACTCTTATAAAGAAATCCTTTTTGTGCCTTTTTGTCTGAAGCATGCCTCCACACAGACAAGGAAGACTTGTTTACACTAAGGAGACACTATTACACCTTAGAAGCATGCTGCAGGACAAGCTGGACAAGCATGCTCTTACCATCCCCCACGAACTAATAAGGAGACTTAGAAAACGCGGAAAACGAGCCGGCATACTGAGACGCGAAGGAAGAAAACGCAAAAAGCATGTGATCCCGTCCATCATTATGGGGAATGTGAGATCAATTGTGAATAAGATGGATGAACTGACAGCACTGACCAGACATCAACAGGAGTTTCGTGAGTGCAGTATGATGCTGTTTACAGAGACTTGGCTTACTGAAATCACTCCGGACATACTTGCCTCCGTGGAGGGCTTCAAACTTCTTCGGGCGGACAGAACACTGGAGAGCGGTAAGCGAATAGGCGGAGGAATTGCAATATTTGTCAATGAGAGATGGTGTAATCCAGGACATATTGTGGTTAAGAAACAATTGTGTGGAAAGGATATTGAACTGCTAGCCGTGGGCATGAGACCTTTTTACCTGCCAAGGGAACTATCACATGTTATTGTACTAGCTGCCTATGTCCCCCCCTCTGCTAAAGCTGACGCTGCCTGTGAAGTCCTCCATGCTGTTGTGAGTGAGCTGCAATCATCTCACCCCCATGCCCTGCTCCTAGTGTCTGGAGACTTCAACCATGTCTCAGCATCCACTCTACCAGGCTTCACACAGTATGTAACCTGCCATACAAGAGACAAGAAAACACTGGACTTGCTCTTTGCCAATGTAAGGGATGCATATAACTCATCTGCCCTACCACCCCTAGGCAGATCAGATCACAACCTGGTACATCTGCGACCCACATACATTCCACTGGTGCGCAGAGAACCGGCGGTTACCCGTACCGTGAAGATTTGGTCAGAGGGAAGTGTCGAGTCTTTAAGGGACTGCTTTGATATAACTTTATGGGAAGTGTTTCAAGACTCATTTCCAGAGGACATTGAGGGACTCACACATTGCATAACGGACTACATTAATTTCTGTGTGGACAGCACGGTACCAACTAGGAAGGTGAGGTGTTTCTCCAATAACAAACCATGGATTAACTCTGAGATTAAAACTCTCCTCAAGCAAAAAAAGAAAATTTTTAGGTCTGGGGACAAAGATGGCCTGGGGGCGGTTCAGAAACAGCTGAGACAATTAATCAGAGAAGGGAAAGCCAACTACAGACGGAAGATGGAGCTACAGATGGGGGAGGGTAGAATCTCTGAGGTGTGGGACAGCCTTAAGGCAATTTCAGGACACAAGGAAAAGACAAGGCACCGAACAGTAGGGGACAGGAAGTGGCTTAACGAGCTTAATCTATTCTTCAATAGATTCGACTCCAAGCAAATGCTCCCTCCACCAGCATGTCAGCCAACCGCCCTCCCCTCACACACCAAGACCCAACCCCCACCGACCTGCGGTCAACTGCAATCTGACTATCTGATCCTGCAGGAGTCTCAAGTGTGTAAGGAAATGAAGAACATTAGAGCGAACAAAGCGGGGGGACCTGATGGTATAAGCGCAAGAGTTCTTAAAATGTGCAGTGACCAGCTGTGTGGTATTATAACGCACATGTACAATATGAGCCTGAAGCTGGGAGTAGTACCTCAACTGTGGAAAACATCTTGCGTGGTACCAGTCCCAAAGAAACCCAACCCGATGGGCTACAATGACTACCGACCTGTAGCACTGACATCACACCTAATGAAGGTCCTAGAGAGACTGGTCCTGACACACCTACGCCCCCTAGTGAGCTCCGCTCTGGACCCCCTCCAGTTTGCCTACCGGCCAGGCACTGGGGTAGATGACGCCATCATCCACCTTCTTCACAGAGCTCTCTCTCACCTGGAGAAACCCGGGAACACTGTGAGAATAATGTTCTTTGATTTCTCCAGTGCGTTCAACACCATTCAGCCAGGGCTACTGAGGGAGAAGCTGAACCTTGGTGGTGTGGACCATCACCTGTCCTACTGGATCCTAGACTACCTGACAACCCGCCCTCAGTATGTGAGAGCCCAGGACTGTGTGTCCGACACTGTGATCTGTAGTACGGGGGCACCTCAAGGTACAGTTCTTGCCCCATTCCTCTTCACACTGTACACTGCTGAGTTCAGGCACAACTCCTCCAGCTGTTACTTACAGAAGTACTCCGATGACTCTGCTATAGTCGGCCTTATCACTGATGGCGACGATAGGGAATACAGAGACTTAAACCGGGATTTTGTTGAATGGTGCCAGCAGAACCAGCTCAGGATTAATGCTGGGAAGACCAAGGAGATGGTGGTGGACTTTAGTAAACGGAGAGGTGCTCCGACCCCGGTGGAGATCCAAGGAACATGTATTGAGATAGTCAGGACCTATAAGTACCTGGGCGTGCTCCTCAATAATAAACTAGACTGGGCTGATCACCTGGAGGCGCTGCACAGAAAGGGCCACAGCAGACTCTACCTGCTCAGGAGGCTGAGGGCCTTCGGAGTCCAGGGGACACTTCTTAGGGCCTTCTTCAACTCTGTGGTTGCCTCAGCCATCTTTTTCGGTGTGGCCTGCTGGGGAAGCAGTATATCAACCAGGGACAGAAATAGACTTGACAGGCTGATCAGGAGGGCCAGCTCTGTCCTGGGGAGCCCCTTGGACCCAGTACAGGTGGTGGGTGACAGAAGGATACTGTCTGTGGTGACCTCCATGCGGGAGAACAAATCCCACCCCATGTATGGGACCCTGATAGGACTTGGCAGCACTGTAAGCGACCGTCTGCTTCACCCCAAGTGTGAGAAGGAGCGCTATCGCAGGTCCTTCCTTCCAACCGCGACCAGGCTGTATAATCTACATCAGACCAAACGAAGAGCTCTCCGCACAGAGAACTAATGATTATGAGGATGACCATGAGGTCTTCCTCTTTCTCTTCTGTTTTTCCTTAGCTGCCATGGACTCCTAGTATATCTTCTCTTCTCAGCTTATCTGTGTCTACGTCTGTAACATATTACTCTGTATTATCCTGTATCTGTATTACTATGCTGCTGTAACACGCTGAAATTTCCCCAAGGTGGGACTATTAAAGGATTATCTTATCTTATCTTATCTTATCTTATAATACTACCTCCTATGTACAAGAATATAACTACTATAATACTGCTCCTATGTACAAGAATATAACTACTATAATACTACTCCTATGTACAAGAATATAACTACTATAATACTGCTCCTATGTACAAGAATATAAGTACTATAATACTGCTCCTATGTACAAGAATATAACTACTATAATACTACTCCTATGTACAAGAATATAACTACTATAATACTACTGCTATGTACAAGAATATAACTACTATAATACTACCTCCTATGTTCAAGAATATAACTACTATAATACTACTCCTATGTACAAGAATATAACTACTATAATACTGCTCCTATGTACAAGTATATAACTACTATAATACTGCTCCTATGTACAAGAATATAACTACTATAATACTACTCCTATGTACAAGAATATAACTACTATAATACTGCTCCTATGTACAAGTATATAACTACTATAATACTGCTCCCTATGTACAAGAATATAACTACTATAATACTACTCCTATGTACAAGAATATAACTACTATAATACTGCTCCTATGTACAAGAATATAACTACTATAATACTAATCCTATGCACAAGAATATAACCACTATAATACTACCTCCTATGTACAAGAATATAACTACTATAATACTATCTCCTATGTACAAGAATATAACTACTATAATACTACTCCTATGTACAAGAATATAACTACTATAATACTGCTCCTATGTACAAGAATATAACTACTATAATACTGCTCCTATGTGCAAAAATATAACTACTATAATATTACTCCTATGTACAAGAATATAACTACTATAATACTACCTCCTATGTACAAGTATATAACTACTATAATACTGCCCCCTATATACAAGAATATAACTACTATAATACTGCCCCCTATATACAAGAATATAACTACTATAATACTGCCCCCTATATACAAGAATATAACTACTATAATACTGCCTTCTATGTACAAGAATATAACTACTATAATACTGCTCCTATGTGCAAAAATATAACTACTATAATACTACTCCTATGTACAAGAATATAACTACTATAATACTACCTCCTATGTACAAGTATATAACTACTATAATACTGCCCCCTATATACAAGAATATAACTACTATAATACTGCCCCCTATATACAAGAATATAACTACTATAATACTGCCCCCTATATACAAGAATATAACTACTATAATACTGCCTTCTATGTACAAGAATATAACTACTATAATACTGCTCCTATGTACAAGAATATAACTACTATAATACTACTCCTATGTACAAGAATATAACTACTATAATACTGCTCCTATCCTGTTTCCCCGAAAATAAGTCATCCCCCAAAAGTAAGACATAGCAGAGGTTTTGTTGAATTGCCTAAAATAAGGCACCCCCCGAAAGTAAGACACCCCCCAATAATACGGTAATAATCTTTCTGCGCAGAGATTGTATGAAGAAAAACATTGCAGCCAGCTGAACACTGTGCGCAATGTTCTATGTGCACAGATATGCCAGCTGCTGACACCGCTGCAATACGTTGTATCTACTGTTCCTGCTGCAGTAGGATGAGCTGGGAGATGCACTAAGCATCATATGTGGCGGGGGGGGGGGGGGGTCTACTGTTCCAGCTCATCCCACAGCAGCAGGAACAGTGGATACAAATAATGGGATCACAGCAGCAGCAGCCGCCGGCTTTCCTGTGAAAACAGAGCACCGCACACAGCGTTCAGCTGGCTGCAATGTTTTTCTTTATACAATCTTTGCGCAATCTTAGCACATAAGACATCCCCTGAAAATAAGACATAGCATGTCTTTAGGACCAAAATTTAATATAAGACACTGTCTTATTTTCGGGGAAACAGGGTATGTACAAGAATATAACTACTATAATACTGCTCCTATGTGCAAGAATATGACTACTATAATACTACCTCCTATGTACAAGAATATAACTACTATAATACTGCTGCTATGTACAAGAATATAACTACTATAATACTACTCCTATGTACAAGAATATAACTACTATAATACTACTCCTATGTACAAGAATATAACTACTATAATACTGCTCCTATGTACAGGAATATAACTACTATAATACTACTCCTATGTACAAGAATATAACTACTATAATACTACCTCCTATGTACAAGAATATAACTACTATAATACTACTCCTATGTACAAGAATATAACTACTATAATACTACTCCTATGTACAAGAATATAACTACTATAATACTGCTCCTATGTACAAGAATATAACTACTATAATACTACTCCTATGTACAAGAATATAACTACTATAATACTACCTCCTATGTACAAGAATATAACTACTATTATACTACACCTATGTACACGAATATAACTACTATAATACTACTCCTATGTACAAGAATATAACTACTATTATACTACACCTATGTACAAGAATATAACTACTATAATACTGCCCCCTATGTACAAGAATATAACTACTATAATACTACTCCTATATACAAGAATATAACTACTATAATACTACTCCTATGTACAAGAATATAACTACTATAATACTACCTCCTATGTACAAGAATATAACTACTATAATACTACTCCTATGTACAAGAATATAACTACTATAATACTGCTGCTATGTACAAGAATATAACTACTATAATACTACTCCTATGTACAAGAATATAACTACTATAATACTGATCCTATGTATAAGAATATAACTACTATAATACTACCTCCTATGTACAAGAATATAACTACTATAATACTACCTCCTATGTACAAGAATATAACTACTATAATACTGCTGCTATGTACAAGAATATAACTACTATAATACTACTCCTATGTACAAGAATATAACTACTATAATACTACCTCCTATGTACAAGAATATAACTACTATAATACTACCTCCTATGTACAAGAATATAACTACTATAATACTGCTGCTATGTACAAGAATATAACTACTATAATACTACTCCTATGTACAAGAATATAACTACTATAATACTGATCCTATGTACAAGAATATAACTACTATAATACTACCTCCTATGTACAAGAATATAACTACTATAATACTACCTCCTATGTACAAGAATATAACTACTATAATACTACCTCCTATATACAAGAATATAACTACTATAATACTACCTCCTATGTACAAGTATATAACTACTATAATACTACTCCTATGTACAAGAATATAACTACTATAATACTACCTCCTATATACAAGAATATAACTACTATAATACTACCTCCTATGTACAAGAATATAACTACTATAATACTAGTCTTATGTACAAGAATATAACTACTATAATACTGCTCCTATGTACAAGAATATAACTACTATAATACTGCCTCCTATATACAAGAATATAACTACTATAATACTACCTCCTATGTACAAGTATATAACTACTATAATACTACTCCTATGTACAAGAATATAACTACTATAATACTACCTCCTATATACAAGAATATAACTACTATAATACTACCTCCTATGTACAAGTATATAACTACTATAATACTACTCCTATGTACAAGAATATAACTACTATAATACTACCTCCTATATACAAGAATATAACTACTATAATACTACCTCCTATGTACAAGAATATAACTACTATAATACTACTCCTATATACAATATAACTACTATAATACTACCTCCTATGTACAAGAATATAACTACTATAATACTACTCCTATATACAAGAATATAACTACTATAATACTACTCCTATGTACAAGAATATAACTACTATAATACTGCTCCTATGTACAAGAATATAACTACTATAATACTGCTCCTATGTACAAGAATATAACTACTATAATACTACCTCCTATGTACAAGAATATAACTACTATAATACTACTCCTATGTACAAGAATATAACTACTATAATACTACCTCCTATGTACAAGAATATAACTACTATAATACTACTCCTATGTACAAGAATATAACTACTATAATACTACCTCCTATGTACAAGAATATAACTACTATAATACTACTCCTATGTACAAGAATATAACTACTATAATACTGCTCCTATGTACAAGAATATAACTACTATAATACTGTTCCTATGTACAAGAATATAACTACTATAATACTACCTCCTATGTACAAGAATATAACTACTATAATACTGCTCCTATATACAAGAATATAACTACTATAATACTACTCCTATGTACAAGAATATAACTACTATAATACTGCTCCTATATACAAGAATATAACTACTATAATACTACCTCCTATGTACAAGAATATAACTACTATAATACTACTCCTATGTACAAGAATATAACTACTATAATACTGTTCCTATGTACAAGAATATAACTACTATAATACTACCCCCTATGTACAAGAATATAACTACTATAATACTGCTCCTATGTACAAGAATATAACTACTATAATACTACCTCCTATGTACAAGAATATAACTACTATAATACTGCTCCTATGTACAAGAATATAATAACTATAATACTACTCCTATGTACAAGAATATAACTACTATAATACTACCTCCTATGTACAAGAATATAACTACTATAATACTGCTCCTATGTACAAGAATATAACTACTATAATACTACTCCTATGTACAAGAATATAACTACTATAATACTGCTCCTATGTACAAGAATATAACTACTATAATACTACCTCCTATGTACAAGAATATAACTACTATAATACTGCTCCTATGTACAAGAATATAATAACTATAATACTACTCCTATGTACAAGAATATAACTACTATAATACTACCTCCTATGTACAAGAATATAACTACTATAATACTGCTCCTATGTACAAGAATATAACTACTATAATACTACTCCTATGTACAAGAATATAACTACTATAATACTGCTCCTATGTACAAGAATATAAGTAATATAATACTGCCCCCCTATGCACAAGAATATAACTACTATAATACTACCTCCTATGTACAAGAATATAACTACTATAATACTACTTCTATGTACAAGAATATAACTACTATAATACTGCTCCTATGTACAAGTATATAACTACTATAATACTGCTCCTATGTACAAGAATATAACTACTATAATACTACTCCTATGTACAAGAATATAACTACTATAATACTGCTCCTATGTACAAGTATATAACTACTATAATACTGCCCCCTATGTACAAGAATATAACTACTATAATACTGCTCCTATGTACAAGAATATAACTACTATAATACTACTCCTATGTACAAGAATATAACTACTATAATACTACTCATGTGTACAAGAATATAACTACTATAATACTGCTCTTATGTACAAGTATATAACTACTATAATACTGCCCCCTATGTACAAGAATATAACTACTATAATACTGCTCCTATGTGCAAAAATATAACTACTATAATACTACTCCTATGTACAAGAATATAACTACTATAATACTACCTCCTATGTACAAGTATATAACTACTATAATACTGCCCCCTATGTACAAGAATATAACTACTATAATACTGCCTTCTATGTACAAGAATATAACTACTATAATACTACTCCTATGTACAAGAATATAACTACTATAATACTGCTCCTACCCTGTTTCCCCGAAAATAAGTCATCCCCCAAAAGTAAGACATAGCAGAGGTTTTGTTGAATTGCCTAAAATAAGGCACCCCCCGAAAGTAAGACACCCCCCAATAATACGGTAATAATCTTTCTGCGCAGAGAGTGTATGAAGAAAAACATTGCAGCCAGCTGAACACTGTGCGCAATGTTCTATGTGCACAGATATGCCAGCTGCTGACACCGCTGCAATACGTTGTATCTACTGTTCCTGCTGCAGTAGGATGAGCTGGGAGATGCACTAAGCATCATATGTGGCGGGGGGGGGGGGGGGTCTACTGTTCCAGCTCATCCCACAGCAGCAGGAACAGTGGATACAAATAATGGGATCACAGCAGCAGCAGCCGCCGGCTTTCCTGTGAAAACAGAGCACCGCACACAGCGTTCAGCTGGCTGCAATGTTTTTCTTTATACAATCTTTGCGCAATCTTAGCACATAAGACATCCCCTGAAAATAAGACATAGCATGTCTTTAGGACCAAAATTTAATATAAGACACTGTCTTATTTTCGGGGAAACAGGGTATGTACAAGAATATAACTACTATAATACTGCTCCTATGTGCAAGAATATAACTACTATAATACTACCTCCTATGTACAAGAATATAACTACTATAATACTGCTGCTATGTACAAGAATATAACTACTATAATACTACACCTATGTACAAGAATATAACTACTATAATACTACTCCTATGTACAAGAATATAACTACTATAATACTACTCCTATGTACAAGAATATAACTACTATAATACTGCTCCTATGTGCAAGAATATAACTACTATAATACTACCTCCTATGTACAAGAATATAACTACTATAATACTGCTCCTATGTGCAAGAATATAACTACTATAATACTACCTCCTATGTACAAGAATATAACTACTATAATACTGCTGCTATGTACAAGAATATAACTACTATAATACTACACCTATGTACAAGAATATAACTACTATAATACTACTCCTATGTACAAGAATATAACTACTATAATACTACTCCTATGTACAAGAATATAACTACTATAATACTGCCCCCTATGTACAAGAATATAACTACTATTATACTACACCTATGTACAAGAATATAACTACTATAATACTACCTCCTATGTACAAGAATATAACTACTATAATACTACTCCTATGTACAAGAATATAACTACTATAATACTACCTCCTATGTACAAGAATATAACTACTATTATACTACACTTATGTACAAGAATATAACTACTATAATACTGCCCCCTATGTACAAGAATATAACTACTATAATACTACTCCTATATACAAGAATATAACTACTATAATACTACTCCTATGTACAAGAATATAACTACTATAATACTACTCCTATGTACAAGAATATAACTACTATAATACTACCTCCTATGTACAAGAATATAACTACTATAATACTACTCCTATGTACAAGAATATAACTACTATAATACTGCTGCTATATACAAGAATATAACTACTATAATACTACCTCCTATGTACAAGAATATAACTACTATTATACTACACCTATGTACAAGAATATAACTACTATAATACTGCCCCCTATGTACAAGAATATAACTACTATAATACTACTCCAATATACAAGAATATAACTACTATAATACTACTCCTATGTACAAGAATATAACTACTATAATACTACTCCTATGTACAAGAATATAACTACTATAATACTACCTCCTATGTACAAGAATATAACTACTATAATACTACCTCCTATGTACAAGAATATAACTACTATAATACTACCTCCTATATACAAGAATATAACTACTATAATACTACCTCCTATGTACAAGAATAGAACTACTATAATACTACTCTTATGTACAAGAATATAACTACTATAATACTGTTCCTATGTACAAGAATATAACTACTATAATACTACTCCCATGTACAAGAATATAACTACTATAATACTACTCCTATGTACAAGAATATAACTACTATAATACTACTCCTATATACAAGAATATAACTACTATAATACTACTCCTATGTACAAGAATATAACTACTATAATACTGCTGCTATGTACAAGAATATAACTACTATAATACTACTCCTATGTACAAGAATATAAGTACTATAATACTGATCCTATGTACAAGAATATAACTACTATAATACTACCTCCTATGTACAAGAATATAACTACTATAATACTACTTCTATGTACAAGAATATAACTACTATAATACTGCTCCTATGTACAAGTATATAACTACTATAATACTGCTCCTATGTACAAGAATATAACTACTATAATACTACTCCTATGTACAAGAATATAACTACTATAATACTGCTCCTATGTACAAGTATATAACTACTATAATACTGCCCCCTATGTACAAGAATATAACTACTATAATACTGCTCCTATGTACAAGAATATAACTACTATAATACTACTCCTATGTACAAGAATATAACTACTATAATACTACTCATGTGTACAAGAATATAACTACTATAATACTGCTCTTATGTACAAGTATATAACTACTATAATACTGCCCCCTATGTACAAGAATATAACTACTATAATACTGCTCCTATGTGCAAAAATATAACTACTATAATACTACTCCTATGTACAAGAATATAACTACTATAATACTACCTCCTATGTACAAGTATATAACTACTATAATACTGCCCCCTATGTACAAGAATATAACTACTATAATACTGCCTTCTATGTACAAGAATATAACTACTATAATACTACTCCTATGTACAAGAATATAACTACTATAATACTGCTCCTACCCTGTTTCCCCGAAAATAAGTCATCCCCCAAAAGTAAGACATAGCAGAGGTTTTGTTGAATTGCCTAAAATAAGGCACCCCCCGAAAGTAAGACACCCCCCAATAATACGGTAATAATCTTTCTGCGCAGAGAGTGTATGAAGAAAAACATTGCAGCCAGCTGAACACTGTGCGCAATGTTCTATGTGCACAGATATGCCAGCTGCTGACACCGCTGCAATACGTTGTATCTACTGTTCCTGCTGCAGTAGGATGAGCTGGGAGATGCACTAAGCATCATATGTGGCGGGGGGGGGGGGGTCTACTGTTCCAGCTCATCCCACAGCAGCAGGAACAGTGGATACAAATAATGGGATCACAGCAGCAGCAGCCGCCGGCTTTCCTGTGAAAACAGAGCACCGCACACAGCGTTCAGCTGGCTGCAATGTTTTTCTTTATACAATCTTTGCGCAATCTTAGCACATAAGACATCCCCTGAAAATAAGACATAGCATGTCTTTAGGACCAAAATTTAATATAAGACACTGTCTTATTTTCGGGGAAACAGGGTATGTACAAGAATATAACTACTATAATACTGCTCCTATGTGCAAGAATATAACTACTATAATACTACCTCCTATGTACAAGAATATAACTACTATAATACTGCTCCTATGTGCAAGAATATAACTACTATAATACTACCTCCTATGTACAAGAATATAACTACTATAATACTGCTGCTATGTACAAGAATATAACTACTATAATACTACACCTATGTACAAGAATATAACTACTATAATACTACTCCTATGTACAAGAATATAACTACTATAATACTACTCCTATGTACAAGAATATAACTACTATAATACTGCCCCCTATGTACAAGAATATAACTACTATTATACTACACCTATGTACAAGAATATAACTACTATAATACTACCTCCTATGTACAAGAATATAACTACTATAATACTACTCCTATGTACAAGAATATAACTACTATAATACTACCTCCTATGTACAAGAATATAACTACTATTATACTACACTTATGTACAAGAATATAACTACTATAATACTGCCCCCTATGTACAAGAATATAACTACTATAATACTACTCCTATATACAAGAATATAACTACTATAATACTACTCCTATGTACAAGAATATAACTACTATAATACTACTCCTATGTACAAGAATATAACTACTATAATACTACCTCCTATGTACAAGAATATAACTACTATAATACTACTCCTATGTACAAGAATATAACTACTATAATACTGCTGCTATATACAAGAATATAACTACTATAATACTACCTCCTATGTACAAGAATATAACTACTATTATACTACACCTATGTACAAGAATATAACTACTATAATACTGCCCCCTATGTACAAGAATATAACTACTATAATACTACTCCAATATACAAGAATATAACTACTATAATACTACTCCTATGTACAAGAATATAACTACTATAATACTACTCCTATGTACAAGAATATAACTACTATAATACTACCTCCTATGTACAAGAATATAACTACTATAATACTACCTCCTATGTACAAGAATATAACTACTATAATACTACCTCCTATATACAAGAATATAACTACTATAATACTACCTCCTATGTACAAGAATAGAACTACTATAATACTACTCTTATGTACAAGAATATAACTACTATAATACTGTTCCTATGTACAAGAATATAACTACTATAATACTACTCCCATGTACAAGAATATAACTACTATAATACTACTCCTATGTACAAGAATATAACTACTATAATACTACTCCTATATACAAGAATATAACTACTATAATACTACTCCTATGTACAAGAATATAACTACTATAATACTGCTGCTATGTACAAGAATATAACTACTATAATACTACTCCTATGTACAAGAATATAAGTACTATAATACTGATCCTATGTACAAGAATATAACTACTATAATACTACCTCCTATGTACAAGAATATAACTACTATAATACTACCTCCTATGTACAAGAATATAACTACTATAATACTACCTCCTATGTACAAGAATAGAACTACTATAATACTACTCTTATGTACAAGAATATAACTACTATAATACTGTTCCTATGTACAAGAATATAACTACTATAATACTACTCCTATGTACAAGAATATAACTACTATAATACTACTCCTATATACAAGAATATAACTACTATAATACTACTCCTATGTACAAGAATATAACTACTGTAATACTACTCCTATGTACAAGAATATAACTACTATAATACTACTCCTATATACAAGAATATAACTACTATAATACTACTCCTATGTACAAGAATATAACTACTATAATACTGCTCCTATGTACAAGAATATAACTACTATAATACTACTCCTATGTACAAGAATATAACTACTATAATACTACTCCTATGTACAAGAATATAACTACTATAATACTACCTCCTATGTACAAGAATATAACTTCTATAATACTGCCTCCTATGTACAAGAATATAACTACTATAATACTACCTCCTATGTACAAGAATATAACTTCTATAATACTGCCTCCTATGTACAAGAATATAACTACTATAATACTACCTCCTATGTACAAGAATATAACTTCTATAATACTGCCTCCCATGTACAAGAATATAACTACTATAATACTACTCCTATGTACAAGAATATAACTACTATAATACTGCCTCCCATGTACAAGAATATAACTACTATAATACTACTCCTATGTACAAGAATATAACTACTATAATACTGCCTCCCATGTACAAGAATATAACTACTATAATACTACTCCTATGTACAAGAATATAACTACTATAATACTGCCCCCTATGTACAAGAATATAACTACTATAATACTGCTCCTATGTACAAGAATATAACTACTATAATACTACTCCTATGTACAATAATATAACTACTATAATACTGCTCCTATGTACAAGAATATAACTTCTATAATACTGCCTCCTATGTACGAGAATATAACTTCTATAATACTGCCTCCCATGTACAAGAATATAACTACTATAATACTACTCCTATGTACAAGAATATAACTACTATAATACTGCCTCCCATGTACAAGAATATAACTACTATAATACTACTCCTATGTACAAGAATATAACTACTATAATACTACTCCTATGTACAAGAATATAACTACTATAATACTACCTCCTATGTACAAGAATATAACTACTATAATACTACCTCCTATGTACAAGAATATAACTACTATAATACTACCTTCTATGTACAAGAATATAACTACTATAATACTACCTCCTATGTACAAGAATATAACTACTATAATACTGCCCCCTATGTACAAGAATATAACTACTATAATACTGCTCCTATGTACAAGAATATAACTACTATAATACTACTCCTATGTACAATAATATAACTACTATAATACTACTCCTATGTACAAGAATATAACTACTATAATACTACTCCTATGTACAAGAATATAACTACTATAATACTACTCCTATGTACAATAATATAACTACTATAATACTACCTCCTATGTACAAGAATATAACTACTATAATACTACTCCTATGTACAAGAATATAACTACTATAATACTACCTCCTATGTACAAGAATATAACTACTATAATACTACCTTCTATGTACAAGAATATAACTACTATAATACTACCTCCTATGTACAAGAATATAACTACTATAATACTACTCCTATGTACAATAATATAACTACTATAATACTACCTCCTATGTACAAGAATATAACTACTATAATACTACTCCTATGTACAAGAATATAACTACTATAATACTACCTCCTATGTACAAGAATATAACTACTATAATACTACCTTCTATGTACAAGAATATAACTACTATAATACTACTCCTATGTACAAGAATATAACTACTATAATACTACTCCTATGTACAATAATATAACTACTATAATACTACCTCCTATGTACAAGAATATAACTACTATAATACTACTCCTATGTACAAGAATATAACTACTATAATACTACCTCCTATGTACAAGAATATAACTACTATAATACTACCTTCTATGTACAAGAATATAACTACTATAATACTACCTCCTATGTACAAGAATATAACTACTATAATACTACCTCCTATGTACAATAATATAACTACTATAATACTACCTCCTATGTACAAGAATAGAACTACTATAATACTGCTCCTATGTACAAGAATATAACTACTATAATACTGCTCCTATGTACAAGAATATAACTACTATAATACTACTCCTATGTACAAGAATATAACTACTATAATACTGCTCCTATGTACAAGAATATAACTACTATAATCCTGCTCCTGTGTACAAGAATATAACTACTATAATACTGCCCCTATGTACAAGAATATAACTACTATAATACTACCTCCTATGTACAAGAATATAACTACTATAATACTACTCCTATATACAAGAATATAACTACTATAATACTACCTCCTATGTACAAGAATATAACTACTATAATACTGCTCCTATGTACAAGAATATAACTACTATAATACTACCTCCTATGTACAAGAATATAACTACTATAATGCTGCCTGTATAACTAATATTGCCCCTTGTGTAATAATATAGCTAATTATCTTATTTCCTCATTCCTGTCATTTCCATGTAATTAGTACAGGTCATGTGAGGGTCATTCCTTTGTCTTCCGTCTTTACAGGTTGGGTTATAATAATTTGACCGACATTTCCTGTATTTATTTGGCGCCAGTAATAAGGAATAACCAGTCCCTGAAGAGACTTGACCTGTCTCACAATCGTCTGTCCGGTCCTCACTTCAGTGACCTGATGGCCGCTCTGTCCAGTCCAGCCTGCAGGATAGAGGAACTTAAGTGAGTATTAGGCTTAGGCTACACGGCGACATTGTGACTCCTTTCACGCAACCAACCAAGATTTCTTTGCTGGGCTGGGACTTCTTCACTAATGTTATGATTTTATGGTCTATATCCTAGAAGTTATTGGAGGATGGGCCTCAAAAATAATTTTATTTGGTCAGTCCGACACTGAGCCCTGTATAACAGTATATTACACAGAAATGTCCACGAAACAATTTTCACAAATGTTACAAAAACTTTGTAGCATTTTGCTAAACAGCTATTACCTAACTGTAAACTGTATTGCCTAGGTGCAAAGAAAACCCCTATAGAATTGGCAAGTGTCAATCTAATATTAGGCTTAGTGGTTAGAGTGGAAATTGCAGGTTGTAGTATTTTTGTTTTCTAAAGAGTTTATCCACAAAGGTTTAATTTACTTACCTAATATGATGCTCACCGATGATAGAGGGGGATCCATCCATGTCATGACCCCTGGGTCATGTGATTCCAAGCATCATTCCGGGTCTAGGGTCGCTCCTTCCCCATCTCACAGGTATGTAATTTCTTGTGAGTTCATGGTAGGAGGAAGCAGGAGGACCCAGTGGGATCGAGTGACCCAGAGTCTAGAAATTTCCTTCAGATCACATTACCTATATGGGTCATGATGTGGATGGAGCCCCCTCAGGAACCATTTTGCAATTTTTTTTCATCTCCTTTTTCATACCTAGTTTAGATTCGGCTGGCTTGATAGAAACTTCCTGTATCCAGTTGGCATCTGGATTAAGAAATAACCAGTCCTTGAGGAAACTTTACCTTTCCAGAAACTACCTTAACAGTCCGTACTTTGGTGACTTGGCGGACGCTCTATCCGGTCCAACGTGCAAGATCAAGGAACTAGAGTGAGTATAAGAGATCTCCCCTTTACTATGTGACAGCAAGTATCGGAACATTTACAGGACACATAGTCACGGGCTGATCGGTAGGAGCCCCACAAGGTGCAGAGTTAAGATAGAAGGGCCAGTGGGGGCATTGATATTCTGTTATTTTGCATACTAATCTTGGCTTGGTCATCACTCTGACCCATAATACCTGGCTGCTCTATGTCTCTGCTCTCCATTCCATCAAAAGGACCTGCAGTCAGTAGTCCCTGTCATCATTACCGTCTCTCAGGACCCTGAGGCTGTCCTAGTGGTGGCCACAGTGCAGACAGTCACAATCTTGCTACAGAACAGGAGGAAAAGGATTCCAAGCACAGTGCCATACATAGTGCGCTATCATATGACCCATGAATGTAACATCATCAGGATAGAGACTTAACTAGAGATCGGCGAGCTGGTTCAGATTAAACTAGATTAGACCCAGTGTACCAAAAGCTTTGTGATTGACCCGAACCTGAAACTTTTGGGGTTCTTCACCCACGAGACACTATTATTCTGACCCCAGAGTGTAATATGTGGAGGCCCAGAGGAGATGCAAATACAAGACAAACACTTCCCTCTCTTAGGAATTCCTTGATGGTCCCTTTGTGTCCTCTTCCATCCTCTGACCACATGACTGTTGAGGCTTCTCCAAACTTTGGCTGCCCTTCAGGTCTCTGTGTGTTGTGGACAGACTGGCCGAGACCGAGATGAGGCAATGTGCAGGATAGCCTCCCACAACTTTTCCCATCTTGGATTCCTGCAGGTTACATTCCCTGCTACAGGAAAGTGGCTGCAGTGCTCATGATGGTCCTCCAAATGACCTATCAAAAGGACCACCACATGGGTTTCTGGCTTCTATGGCTGTCACCAAAGGAGGGATATTTGCCGTCTGCGCACAGGTGGACACTTGTGACTTTAATGCACGGTTTACTGAATTTTTTTTCCCTTTATTTTTTTTTGTCAACTTACAGGCTCTCTGAAATTTTGCTCGAGGATGAACATGCTCCACTCCTGGTGACACTGAGTAATAACCTCAACCTCACTCATCTAGACCTGAGCAAAAATCACATGACAGATGCAAGCGTCGGTCACATCACAGATCTTATTCTGAAGTCTTCCAATCTGAAAGAGATCAGGTATATGGAATATGTGTGTGAGAAGATGATCAGCTTTTCAGGACAACACGATTTTGTGATATTGTGTCATATTCATGTTTGGCACTTTGTTACCTGTTGATAAAATTGGATTAAAACCTTGTGGAATATTAAAGGAGTGCTAAATTTTAATGTCAATCCCTATCCATAGAATAGGGGATAACATGCTGATTGGTGGGATCACAAGAACCAGGTTCTCATGTCAGAATGGAGCAGTAGGCCAAGCATGCACACTGCTGGTCCATCCACATATCTATGGACGGGTAGAGCTGTCTTCAATGCTTTGCTATATTGGCGGTGCCCTAGAGAATAAATAGCCTCCTGCTCCATTTGGATGGGGGAACCGGACCTCTATTCTTGCTATCATGGGGTAGGTCAAGTGGTTGGGTTTCCACCAATCAGCGTGTTACCCCTTATTCTGTGCATACAGGGCCATATTTGGAGCACCAGTGTCAGACAGAGGGGTCTAGGGCCCACCAGAGGAACTTGTTCTGGGGGTCCACCCAACAACTTCCTGCTAATAACCTACACCACGGCCCCTTCACTGACATGTTACATATGTTCTGACTCTCTGAGTGGTTTGGCCCACCATCTCTCCAGCTCTGGTATTAGTAATCATTAGGACTTTGCCAAAACATTCTCTGTACAACTTAGTTATCAACCACATAAATTCCCAAACCGATCCTGAATTAATTTAAATGCAGAAGAGACAGCGCCGGGGTCACGAGATGGGGACTTTTTTGCAAACTATCGAAGGTCAACTACGGTGTGCAGCTGTTTCTGCTCTTCCTTCTCTGTAAACAGAACTGTGAAGTCAGAAGACCAAACTATTGAGGCAGAGCCTTTTTCTAAAAAAAAATTTCCTCAGCCTGACTACGACTACTGCTCCAATTTTGACTCGGGCAGGAACAATAAAAACAAAAAATAGTAACTGAATTCCTATGACTGTAAATATATAAGACACAATACATCTCATTCATTATAAATGAGCAATTATTGTAAAGTACAATGTTAAATAATTCATCATTTTATTTTGAAGCCACAATTGGTAACTTTTTTCCGACTTCACTGAAAACTAACGCTAATGCCGACTCCAGCTCTGAAACCACAACCCATCCTGTAAATGCAAAAAAATTTGGTAGAAAATCTAGAAAGTTCTTCAAATTGTGTCTGCAAACTATAAAAAAAACAGACTTTTATAGGGTATTTTTGGGGAATCGCTACTGAGGACCTATTATGACATGGATCATCGGTATCAGGTAGTTGACCAGCACCGGCACCCCAACCGATCACATAGAACAGACATATATTACCAACTTGGTGGAGGTGTCGGCGTTGGACTCCCTCCCTATCCTCAGCATATTTGTATGATATTTTAAGCTTTGTTTTCATATGATGATTAGGAATTTGTTTATTTCTCTAACTATTTTTGTGAGTGAGTACTGTGTATACTCGAGTATAAGCCGACCCGAATATAAGCCGAGGCCCCTAATTTTACCACAAACAACTGGGAAAACTTATTGACTCGAGTATAAGCCGAGGGGGGGAAATGCAGCAGCTACTGGAAAATTTCAAAAATTAAAATGGTCAGAGTTTTTGGGTGCAGTAGGTGCTGGGGAAGGGGAGGGGGTGTTTTGTTTGTCTGTCTGCCCCTTCCCTGAGCTTGAGGACTGAGTTTTTCCCCCCACTTGGAATTCAGCCTGGCTGAATATAGGGGATCTGCAGTGCTCCTATTAACCCCTTCCTGACGGAACAGGAGCTCTGCAGATCCCCTATATTCAGTAGACCGGGCACTGTCAGACACAGGGATGCCTAATGTGTATGTGTGTCACAGTCATTGTCTACT
>NC_134271.1:152595420-152656801 GCF_031893055.1 Leptodactylus fuscus
TACATGTAGATTGTCAGCTCTGTTGGACCAGTCTGTCCTATACACTAGTACATGTAGATTGTGAGCTCTGTGGCCAGTCTGTCCTATACACTCAGTACATGTAGATTGAGAGCTCTGTGGTCCACTCTGTCCTATACACTAGTACATGTAGATTGTCAGCTCTGTGGTACAGTCTGGTCCTATACACTAGTACATGTAGATTGTGAGCTCTGTGGTCCAGTCTGTCCTATACACGAGTACATGTAGATTGTCAGCTCTGTGGCCCAGTCTGTCCTATACACTAGTACATGTAGATTGTGAGCTCTGTGGTCCAGTCTGTCCTATACACTAGTACATGTAGATTGTGCAGCTCTGTGGCCCAGTCTGTCCTATACACTAGTACATGTAGATTGTCAGCTCTGTGGTCCGAGTCTGTCCTATACACTAGTACATGTAGATTGTGAGCTCTGTGGCCCAGTCTGTCCTATACACTAGTACATGTAGATTGTCAGCTCTGTGGTCCAGTCTGTCCTATACACTAGTACATGTAGATTGTGAGCTCTGTGGTCCAGTCTGTCCTATACACTAGTACATGTAGATTGTGAGCTCTGTGGCCCAGTCTGTCCTATACACTAGTACATGTAGATTGTCAGCTCTGTGGCCCAGTCTGTCCTATACACTAGTACATGTAGATTGTCAGCTCTGTGGTCCAGTCTGTCCTATACACTAGTACATGTAGATTGTCAGCTCTGTGGCCCAGTCTGTCCTATACACTAGTACATGTAGATTGTGAGCTCTGTGGTCCAGTCTGTCCTATACACTAGTACATGTAGATTGTCAGCTCTGTGGCCCAGTCTGTCCTATACACTAGTACATGTAGATTGTGAGCTCTGTGGTCCAGTCTGTCCTATACACTAGTACATGTAGATTGTGAGCTCTGTGGTCCACTCTGTCCTATACACTAGTACATGTAGATTGTCAGCTCTGTGGTACAGTCTGTCCTATACACTAGTACATGTAGATTGTGAGCTCTGTGGTCCAGTCTGTCCTATACACTAGTACATGTAGATTGTCAGCTCTGTGGCCCAGTCTGTCCTATACACTAGTACATGTAGATTGTCAGCTCTGTGGCCCAGTCTGTCCTATACACTAGTACATGTAGATTGTCAGCTCTGTGGCCCAGTCTGTCCTATACACTAGTACATGTAGATTGTCAGCTCTGTGGCCCAGTCTGTCCTATACACTAGTACATGTAGATTGTCAGCTCTGTGGTCCAGTCTGTCCTATACACTAGTACATGTAGATTGTCAGCTCTGTGGCCCAGTCTGTCCTATACACTAGTACATGTAGATTGTCAGCTCTGTGGTCCAGTCTGTCCTATACACTAGTACATGTAGATTGTCAGCTCTGTGGCCCAGTCTGTCCTATACACTAGTACATGTAGATTGTCAGCTCTGTGGCCCAGTCTGTCCTATACACTAGTACATGTAGATGTCAGCTCTGTGGTCCAGGTCTGTCCTATACACTAGTACATGTAGATTGTCAGCTCTGTGGCCCAGTCTGTCCTATACACTAGTACATGTAGATTGTCAGCTCTGTGGTCCAGTCTGTCCTATACACTAGTACATGTAGATTGTCAGCTCTGTGGCCCAGTCTGTCCTATACACTAGTACATGTAGATTGTCAGCTCTGTGGTCCAGTCTGTCCTATACACTAGTACATGTAGATTGTCAGCTCTGTGGTCCAGTCTGTCCTATACACTAGTACATGTAGATTGTCAGCTCTGTGGTCCAGTCTGTCCTATACACTAGTACATGTAGATTGTGAGCTCTGTGGTCCAGTCTGTCCTATACACTAGTACATGTAGATTGTCAGCTCTGTGGCCCAGTCTGTCCTATACAATAGTACATGTAGATTGTCAGCTCTGTGGTCCAGTCTGTCCTATACACTAGTACATGTAAATTGTCAGCTCTGTGGTCCAGTCTGTCCTATACACTAGTACATGTAGATTGTGAGCTCTGTGGTCCAGTCTGTCCTATACAATAGTACATGTAGATTGTGAGCTCTGTGGCCCAGTCTGTCCTATACACTAGTACATGTAGATTGTCAGCTCTGTGGCCCAGTCTGTCCTATACACTAGTACATGTAGATTGTCAGCTCTGTGGTCCAGTCTGTCCTATACACTAGTACATGTAGATTGTCAGCTCTGTGGTCCAGTCTGTCCTATACACTAGTACATGTAGATTGTCAGCTCTGTGGTCCAGTCTGTCCTATACACTAGTACATGTAGATTGTCAGCTCTGTGGCGCAGTCTGTCCTATACACTAGTACATGTAGATTGTGAGCTCTGTGGCCCAGTCTGTCCTATACACTAGTACATGTAGATTGTGAGCTCTGTGGCCCAGTCTGTCCTATACACTAGTACATGTAGATTGTCAGCTCTGTGGCCCAGTCTGTCCTATACACTAGTACATGTAGATTGTCAGCTCTGTGGCCCAGTCTGTCCTATACACTAGTACATGTAGATTGTCAGCTCTGTGGCCCAGTCTGTCCCTATACACTAGTACATGTAGATTGTCAGCTCTGTGGCCCAGTCTGTCCTATACACTAGTACATGTAGATTGTCAGCTCTGTGGCCCAGTCTGTCCTATACACTAGTACATGTAGATTGTGAGCTCTGTGGCCCAGTCTGTCCTATACACTAGTACATGTAGATTGTCAGCTCTGTGGCCCAGTCTGTCCTATACACTAGTACATGTAGATTGTCAGCTCTGTGGCCCACTCTGTCCTATACACTAGTACATGTAGATTGTCAGCTCTGTGGCCCAGTCTGTCCTATACACTAGTACATGTAGATTGTCAGCTCTGTGGCCCAGTCTGTCCTATACACTAGTACATGTAGATTGTGAGCTCTGTGGTCCAGTCTGTCCTATACACTAGTACATGTAGATTGTCAGCTCTGTGGCCCAGTCTGTCCTATACACTAGTACATGTAGATTGTCAGCTCTGTGGCGCAGTCTGTCCTATACACTAGTACATGTAGATTGTGAGCTCTGTGGCGCAGTCTGTCCTATACACTAGTACATGTAGATTGTCAGCTCTGTGGTCCAGTCTGTCCTATACACTAGTACATGTAGATTGTCAGCTCTGTGGTCCAGTCTGTCCTATACACTAGTACATGTAGATTGTCAGCTCTGTGGTCCAGTCTGTCCTATACACTAGTACATGTAGATTGTCAGCTCTGTGGCGCAGTCTGTCCTATACACTAGTACATGTAGATTGTCAGCTCTGTGGCCCAGTCTGTCCTATACACTAGTACATGTAGATTGTCAGCTCTGTGGTCCCAGTCTGTCCTATACACTAGTACATGTAGATTGTGAGCTCTGTGGCGCAGTCTGTCCTATACACTAGTACATGTAGATTGTCAGCTCTGTGGCCCACTCTGTCCTATACACTAGTACATGTAGATTGTGAGCTCTGTGGCCCAGTCTGTCCTATACACTAGTACATGTAGATTGTCAGCTCTGTGGCCCACTCTGTCCTATACACTAGTACATGTAGATTGTCAGCTCTGTGGTCAGTCTGTCCTATACACTAGTACATGTAGATTGTCAGCTCTGTGGCCCAGTCTGTCCTATACACTAGTACATGTAGATTGTGAGCTCTGTGGTCCAGTCTGTCCTATACACTAGTACATGTAGATTGTCAGCTCTGTGGTCCAGTCTGTCCTATACACTAGTACATGTAGATTGTCAGCTCTGTGGCCCAGTCTGTCCTATACACTAGTACATGTAGATTGTCAGCTCTGTGGCCCAGTCTGTCCTATACACTAGTACATGTAGATTGTCAGCTCTGTGGCCCAGTCTGTCCTATACACTAGTACATGTAGATTGTCAGCTCTGTGGTCCAGTCTGTCCTATACACTAGTACATGTAGATTGTCAGCTCTGTGGCCCAGTCTGTCCTATACACTAGTACATGTAGATTGTCAGCTCTGTGGTCCAGTCTGTCCTATACACTAGTACATGTAGATTGTCAGCTCTGTGGTCCACTCTGTCCTATACACTAGTACATGTAGATTGTCAGCTCTGTGGCCCAGTCTGTCCTATACACTAGTACATGTAGATTGTGAGCTCTGTGGCCAGTCTGTCCTATACACTAGTACATGTAGATTGTCAGCTCTGTGGCCCAGTCTGTCCTATACACTAGTACATGTAGATTGTCAGCTCTGTGGCCCAGTCTGTCCTATACACTAGTACATGTAGATTGTCAGCTCTGTGGCGCAGTCTGTCCTATACACTAGTACATGTAGATTGTGAGCTCTGTGGTCCAGTCTGTCCTATACACTAGTACATGTAGATTGTGAGCTCTGTGGTCCAGTCTGTCCTATACACTAGTACATGTAGATTGTCAGCTCTGTGGTCCAGTCTGTCCTATACACTAGTACATGTAGATTGTCAGCTCTGTGGCCCAGTCTGTCCTATACACTAGTACATGTAGATTGTCAGCTCTGTGGCCCAGTCTGTCCTATACACTAGTACATGTAGATTGTCAGCTCTGTGGCCCAGTCTGTCCTATACACTAGTACATGTAGATTGTGAGCTCTGTGGTCCAGTCTGTCCTATACACTAGTACATGTAGATTGTGAGCTCTGTGGCCCAGTCTGTCCTATACACTAGTACATGTAGATTGTCAGCTCTGTGGTCCAGTCTGTCCTATACACTAGTACATGTAGATTGTGAGCTCTGTGGTCCAGTCTGTCCTATACACTAGTACATGTAGATTGTGAGCTCTGTGGTCCAGTCTGTCCTATACAATAGTACATGTAGATTGTCAGCTCTGTGGCCCAGTCTGTCCTATACACTAGTACATGTAGATTGTCAGCTCTGTGGCGCAGTCTGTCCTATACACTAGTACATGTAGATTGTCAGCTCTGTGGTCCAGTCTGTCCTATACACTAGTACATGTAGATTGTCAGCTCTGTGGCCCAGTCTGTCCTATACACTAGTACATGTAGATTGTCAGCTCTGTGGTCCAGTCTGTCCTATACACTAGTACATGTAGATTGTGAGCTCTGTGGCCCAGTCTGTCCTATACACTAGTACATGTAGATTGTGAGCTCTGTGGTCCAGTCTGTCCTATACACTAGTACATGTAGATTGTCAGCTCTGTGGCCCAGTCTGTCCTATACACTAGTACATGTAGATTGTCAGCTCTGTGGTCCAGTCTGTCCTATACACTAGTACATGTAGATTGTGAGCTCTGTGGCCCAGTCTGTCCTATACACTAGTACATGTAGATTGTGAGCTCTGTGGCCCAGTCTGTCCTATACACTAGTACATGTAGATTGTCAGCTCTGTGGTCCAGTCTGTCCTATACACTAGTACATGTAGATTGTGAGCTCTGTGGTCCAGTCTGTCCTATACACTAGTACATGTAGATTGTCAGCTCTGTGGTCCACTCTGTCCTATACACTAGTACATGTAGATTGTCAGCTCTGTGGCCCACTCTGTCCTATACACTAGTACATGTAGATTGTCAGCTCTGTGGTCCAGTCTGTCCTATACACTAGTACATGTAGATTGTGAGCTCTGTGGTCCACTCTGTCCTATACACTAGTACATGTAGATTGTGAGCTCTGTGGCCAGTCTGTCCTATACACTAGTACATGTAGATTGTCAGCTCTGTGGCCCAGTCTGTCCTATACACTAGTACATGTAGATTGTGAGCTCTGTGGCCCACTCTGTCCTATACACTAGTACATGTAGATTGTGAGCTCTGTGGTCCACTCTGTCCTATACACTAGTACATGTAGATTGTCAGCTCTGTGGCCCAGTCTGTCCTATACACTAGTACATGTAGATTGTGAGCTCTGTGGTCCAGTCTGTCCTATACACTAGTACATGTAGATTGTGAGCTCTGTGGTCCAGTCTGTCCTATACAATAGTACATGTAGATTGTCAGCTCTGTGGTCCAGTCTGTCCTATACACTAGTACATGTAGATTGTGAGCTCTGTGGCCCAGTCTGTCCTATACACTAGTACATGTAGATTGTGAGCTCTGTGGTCCAGTCTGTCCTATACACTAGTACATGTAGATTGTGAGCTCTGTGGTCCAGTCTGTCCTATACAATAGTACATGTAGATTGTCAGCTCTGTGGTCCAGTCTGTCCTATACACTAGTACATGTAGATTGTGAGCTCTGTGGTCCAGTCTGTCCTATACACTAGTATATGTAGATTGTGAGCTCTGTGGCCCAGTCTGTCCTATACACTAGTACATGTAGATTGTGAGCTCTGTGGTCCACGTCTGTCCTATACACTAGTACATGTAGATTGTGAGCTCTGTGGTCCAGTCTGTCCTATACACTAGTACATGTAGATTGTGAGCTCTGTGGCCCAGTCTGTCCTATACACTAGTACATGTAGATTGTGAGCTCTGTGGTCCAGTCTGTCCTATACACTAGTACATGTAGATTGTGAGCTCTGTGGTCCAGTCTGTCCTATACACTAGTATATGTAGATTGTCAGCTCTGTGGTCCAGTCTGTCCTATACACTAGTACATGTAGATTGTGAGCTCTGTGGTCCAGTCTGTCCTATACACTAGTATATGTAGATTGTGAGCTCTGTGGTCCACTCTGTCCTATACACTAGTACATGTAGATTGTCAGCTCTGTGGTCCAGTCTGTCCTATACACTAGTACATGTAGATTGTTAGCTCTGTGGCCCAGTCTGTCCTATACACTAGTACATGTAGATTGTGAGCTCTGTGGTCCACTCTGTCCTATACACTAGTACATGTAGATTGTGAGCTCTGTGGTCCACTCTGTCCTATACACTAGTATATGTAGATTGTCAGCTCTGTGGTCCACTCTGTCCTATACACTAGTACATGTAGATTGTGAGCTCTGTGGTCCACTCTGTCCTATACACTAGTATATGTAGATTGTGAGCTCTGTGGCCCAGTCTGTCCTATACACTAGTACATGTAGATTGTGAGCTCTGTGGTCCAGTCTGTCCTATACACTAGTACATGTAGATTGTGAGCTCTGTGGTCCACTCTGTCCTATACACTAGTACATGTAGATTGTGAGCTCTGTGGTCCAGTCTGTCCTATACACTAGTACATGTAGATTGTGAGCTCTGTGGCCCAGTCTGTCCTATACACTAGTACATGTAGATTGTGAGCTCTGTGGTCCAGTCTGTCCTATACACTAGTACATGTAGATTGTGAGCTCTGTGGCCCAGTCTGTCCTATACACTAGTACATGTAGATTGTCAGCTCTGTGGCCCAGTCTGTCCTATACACTAGTACATGTAGATTGTGAGCTCTGTGGTCCAGTCTGTCCTATACACTAGTACATGTAGATTGTGAGCTCTGTGGTCCAGTCTGTCCTATACACTAGTACATGTAGATTGTGAGCTCTGTGGTCCAGTCTGTCCTATACACTAGTACATGTAGATTGTCAGCTCTGTGGCCCAGTCTGTCCTATACACTAGTACATGTAGATTGTCAGCTCTGTGGCCCAGTCTGTCCTATACACTAGTACATGTAGATTGTCAGCTCTGTGGCCCAGTCTGTCCTATACACTAGTACATGTAGATTGTGAGCTCTGTGGCCCACTCTGTCCTATACACTAGTACATGTAGATTGTGAGCTCTGTGGCCCACTCTGTCCTATACACTAGTACATGTAGATTGTGAGCTCTGTGGCCCACTCTGTCCTATACACTAGTACATGTAGATTGTGAGCTCTGTGGCCCAGTCTGTCCTATACACTAGTACATGTAGATTGTCAGCTCTGTGGCCCAGTCTGTCCTATACACTAGTACATGTAGATTGTGAGCTCTGTGGTCCACTCTGTCCTATACACTAGTACATGTAGATTGTGAGCTCTGTGGTCCAGTCTGTCCTATACACTAGTACATGTAGATTGTGAGCTCTGTGGCCCAGTCTGTCCTATACACTAGTACATGTAGATTGTCAGCTCTGTGGCCCAGTCTGTCCTATACACTAGTACATGTAGATTGTGAGCTCTGTGGTCCAGTCTGTCCTATACACTAGTACATGTAGATTGTGAGCTCTGTGGTCCAGTCTGTCCTATACACTAGTACATGTAGATTGTGAGCTCTGTGGTCCAGTCTGTCCTATACACTAGTACATGTAGATTGTCAGCTCTGTGGCCCAGTCTGTCCTATACACTAGTACATGTAGATTGTCAGCTCTGTGGCCCAGTCTGTCCTATACACTAGTACATGTAGATTGTCAGCTCTGTGGCCCAGTCTGTCCTATACACTAGTACATGTAGATTGTCAGCTCTGTGGCCCAGTCTGTCCTATACACTAGTACATGTAGATTGTCAGCTCTGTGGCCCAGTCTGTCCTATACACTAGTACATGTAGATTGTGAGCTCTGTGGTCCACTCTGTCCTATACACTAGTACATGTAGATTGTGAGCTCTGTGGTCCAGTCTGTCCTATACACTAGTACATGTAGATTGTGAGCTCTGTGGTCCACTCTGTCCTATACACTAGTACATGTAGATTGTGAGCTCTGTGGTCCAGTCTGTCCTATACACTAGTACATGTAGATTGTGAGCTCTGTGGTCCACTCTGTCCTATACACTAGTACATGTAGATTGTGAGCTCTGTGGTCCAGTCTGTCCTATACACTAGTACATGTAGATTGTCAGCTCTGTGGCCCAGTCTGTCCTATACACTAGTACATGTAGATTGTCAGCTCTGTGGTCCAGTCTGTCCTATACACTAGTACATGTAGATTGTCAGCTCTGTGGCCCAGTCTGTCCTATACACTAGTACATGTAGATTGTCAGCTCTGTGGCCCAGTCTGTCCTATACACTAGTACATGTAGATTGTCAGCTCTGTGGTCCACTCTGTCCTATACACTAGTACATGTAGATTGTCAGCTCTGTGGCCCAGTCTGTCCTATACACTAGTACATGTAGATTGTCAGCTCTGTGGCCCAGTCTGTCCTATACACTAGTACATGTAGATTGTGAGCTCTGTGGCCCACTCTGTCCTATACACTAGTACATGTAGATTGTGAGCTCTGTGGTCCAGTCTGTCCTATACACTAGTACATGTAGATTGTGAGCTCTGTGGTCCAGTCTGTCCTATACACTAGTACATGTAGATTGTGAGCTCTGTGGCCCAGTCTGTCCTATACACTAGTACATGTAGATTGTCAGCTCTGTGGCCCAGTCTGTCCTATACACTAGTACATGTAGATTGTCAGCTCTGTGGCCCAGTCTGTCCTATACACTAGTACATGTAGATTGTCAGCTCTGTGGCCCAGTCTGTCCTATACACTAGTACATGTAGATTGTGAGCTCTGTGGCCCACTCTGTCCTATACACTAGTACATGTAGATTGTCAGCTCTGTGGTCCAGTCTGTCCTATACACTAGTACATGTAGATTGTGAGCTCTGTGGTCCAGTCTGTCCTATACACTAGTACATGTAGATTGTGAGCTCTGTGGTCCAGTCTGTCCTATACACTAGTACATGTAGATTGTCAGCTCTGTGGCGCAGTCTGTCCTATACACTAGTACATGTAGATTGTCAGCTCTGTGGCCCACTCTGTCCTATACACTAGTACATGTAGATTGTCAGCTCTGTGGTCCAGTCTGTCCTATACACTAGTACATGTAGATTGTGAGCTCTGTGGTCCAGTCTGTCCTATACACTAGTACATGTAGATTGTCAGCTCTGTGGCCCACTCTGTCCTATACACTAGTACATGTAGATTGTCAGCTCTGTGGTCCAGTCTGTCCTATACACTAGTACATGTAGATTGTCAGCTCTGTGGTCCAGTCTGTCCTATACACTAGTACATGTAGATTGTCAGCTCTGTGGCGCAGTCTGTCCTATACACTAGTACATGTAGATTGTGAGCTCTGTGGTCCAGTCTGTCCTATACACTAGTACATGTAGATTGTGAGCTCTGTGGCCCAGTCTGTCCTATACACTAGTACATGTAGATTGTGAGCTCTGTGGTCCACTCTGTCCTATACACTAGTACATGTAGATTGTCAGCTCTGTGGCCCAGTCTGTCCTATACACTAGTACATGTAGATTGTCAGCTCTGTGGCCCAGTCTGTCCTATACACTAGTACATGTAGATTGTCAGCTCTGTGGTCCAGTCTGTCCTATACACTAGTACATGTAGATTGTGAGCTCTGTGGCCCAGTCTGTCCTATACACTAGTACATGTAGATTGTCAGCTCTGTGGTCCAGTCTGTCCTATACACTAGTACATGTAGATTGTGAGCTCTGTGGCCCAGTCTGTCCTATACACTAGTACATGTAGATTGTCAGCTCTGTGGTCCAGTCTGTCCTATACACTAGTACATGTAGATTGTCAGCTCTGTGGCCCAGTCTGTCCTATACACTAGTACATGTAGATTGTGAGCTCTGTGGCCCAGTCTGTCCTATACACTAGTACATGTAGATTGTCAGCTCTGTGGCCCAGTCTGTCCTATACACTAGTACATGTAGATTGTCAGCTCTGTGGCCCAGTCTGTCCTATACACTAGTACATGTAGATTGTCAGCTCTGTGGCCCAGTCTGTCCTATACACTAGTACATGTAGATTGTCAGCTCTGTGGCCCAGTCTGTCCTATACACTAGTACATGTAGATTGTCAGCTCTGTGGTCCAGTCTGTCCTATACACTAGTACATGTAGATTGTCAGCTCTGTGGCCCAGTCTGTCCTATACACTAGTACATGTAGATTGTCAGCTCTGTGGTCCAGTCTGTCCTATACACTAGTACATGTAGATTGTCAGCTCTGTGGTCCAGTCTGTCCTATACACTAGTACATGTAGATTGTCAGCTCTGTGGCCCAGTCTGTCCTATACACTAGTACATGTAGATTGTCAGCTCTGTGGCCCAGTCTGTCCTATACACTAGTACATGTAGATTGTCAGCTCTGTGGTCCAGTCTGTCCTATACACTAGTACATGTAGATTGTCAGCTCTGTGGTCCAGTCTGTCCTATACACTAGTACATGTAGATTGTGAGCTCTGTGGTCCAGTCTGTCCTATACACTAGTACATGTAGATTGTGAGCTCTGTGGTCCAGTCTGTCCTATACACTAGTACATGTAGATTGTCAGCTCTGTGGTCCACTCTGTCCTATACACTAGTACATGTAGATTGTCAGCTCTGTGGCCCAGTCTGTCCTATACACTAGTACATGTAGATTGTCAGCTCTGTGGTCCAGTCTGTCCTATACACTAGTACATGTAGATTGTCAGCTCTGTGGCCCAGTCTGTCCTATACACTAGTACATGTAGATTGTGAGCTCTGTGGCCCAGTCTGTCCTATACACTAGTACATGTAGATTGTCAGCTCTGTGGCCCAGTCTGTCCTATACACTAGTACATGTAGATTGTGAGCTCTGTGGTCCAGTCTGTCCTATACACTAGTACATGTAGATTGTCAGCTCTGTGGCCCAGTCTGTCCTATACACTAGTACATGTAGATTGTGAGCTCTGTGGCCCAGTCTGTCCTATACACTAGTACATGTAGATTGTCAGCTCTGTGGTCCAGTCTGTCCTATACACTAGTACATGTAGATTGTCAGCTCTGTGGCCCAGTCTGTCCTATACACTAGTACATGTAGATTGTGAGCTCTGTGGTCCAGTCTGTCCTATACACTAGTACATGTAGATTGTCAGCTCTGTGGTCCAGTCTGTCCTATACACTAGTACATGTAGATTGTCAGCTCTGTGGCCCAGTCTGTCCTATACACTAGTACATGTAGATTGTGAGCTCTGTGGTCCAGTCTGTCCTATACACTAGTACATGTAGATTGTGAGCTCTGTGGTCCAGTCTGTCCTATACAATAGTACATGTAGATTGTCAGCTCTGTGGTCCAGTCTGTCCTATACACTAGTACATGTAGATTGTGAGCTCTGTGGCCCAGTCTGTCCTATACACTAGTACATGTAGATTGTCAGCTCTGTGGTCCAGTCTGTCCTATACACTAGTACATGTAGATTGTGAGCTCTGTGGCCCAGTCTGTCCTATACACTAGTACATGTAGATTGTCAGCTCTGTGGCCCAGTCTGTCCTATACACTAGTACATGTAGATTGTCAGCTCTGTGGCCCAGTCTGTCCTATACACTAGTACATGTAGATTGTCAGCTCTGTGGCCCAGTCTGTCCTATACACTAGTACATGTAGATTGTGAGCTCTGTGGCCCAGTCTGTCCTATACACTAGTACATGTAGATTGTGAGCTCTGTGGTCCACTCTGTCCTATACACTAGTACATGTAGATTGTCAGCTCTGTGGCCCAGTCTGTCCTATACACTAGTACATGTAGATTGTGAGCTCTGTGGCCCAGTCTGTCCTATACACTAGTACATGTAGATTGTCAGCTCTGTGGCCCAGTCTGTCCTATACACTAGTACATGTAGATTGTCAGCTCTGTGGTCCACTCTGTCCTATACACTAGTACATGTAGATTGTCAGCTCTGTGGCCCAGTCTGTCCTATACACTAGTACATGTAGATTGTCAGCTCTGTGGTCCAGTCTGTCCTATACACTAGTACATGTAGATTGTCAGCTCTGTGGTCCAGTCTGTCCTATACACTAGTACATGTAGATTGTGAGCTCTGTGGCCCAGTCTGTCCTATACACTAGTACATGTAGATTGTCAGCTCTGTGGCCCACTCTGTCCTATACACTAGTACATGTAGATTGTCAGCTCTGTGGTCCACTCTGTCCTATACACTAGTACATGTAGATTGTGAGCTCTGTGGCCCAGTCTGTCCTATACACTAGTACATGTAGATTGTGAGCTCTGTGGTCCAGTCTGTCCTATACACTAGTACATGTAGATTGTCAGCTCTGTGGCCCAGTCTGTCCTATACACTAGTACATGTAGATTGTCAGCTCTGTGGCCCAGTCTGTCCTATACACTAGTATGGGGGGGTGGGGGTGGGGGTGGGGGGTGTCCAGAATCTCCAGGAGGGAGGCCTGCAGTTCCGGTGGTGACCGCTGGGGGCGCTAGTGATCCGGCCGCCCTGTGTATTTCCTGAGAGTCACTTCCATAAAGTGAAAGTCGTGCGGGCTCGTGGATTTGGATGTTGCTGATTTCCCATTTTGGCCCCTATTTTCGGCTTGCAGAGGGTCAGAGGAGCGGGGGGGCCCCGAGGCTTCTCCCACCAGGGCTGTTCTTTGCATTGAGGGGGGGTTTGTGTGCCCAGCCCCCCCGCGCACCAGCTGCCCCTGCTCGGGGTAAGTACACTGCCTGCTAGTACTCTTGTCTTGCACGGAGCTGCACTTCTCGCCCCTGTTATTGGGGGGCTGTGGTGGGGGGCTCTGGTCTCCCCTCTGGGGTCTGATCTTTGCATTTTAGGCGCTTTGCAGCCTCCATGTCTTAACAAAGACACCTCCTGGGGACCGGGTTAACCCTGTGCTGCCTGCATTAACCCTGCCCTGCCTGGCCGGCCCTGTGTAGGGATTGGGGGGCACCTCTAGGCTTCCCCCATGGACTGGCTGTAGCTGTATGTGCCCCCTGTGCCCCCTGTGGTTGGCGGATACATTATATCTGGATGTTTTCATTGTCAGAATAACAAAGTATCAGGTGGATACAGAGCAGCGAATGGCCGCATGGTATAGTATATAGGTCAGGATTGTGATGTAAATATGGGGGAGGGGGTCTGATAATAAAGCGGGGTGATCAGAGCGGTGCCACGTACCCCCCGTGTCTCATCTGCCCCTATCATATCACTATATACATTATACCGGGGGAGAAAGTTTTTGATTAACGATATGGGGGAGGGGGGCTTGGGTGATGTTGGCATGACAAGGTCATGGTGGAGGGGTACTGGCGCTGCCCGGGCTGTGTGTGGCTTGTGCCAGGTCTACACATGGCACGGAGGGGAATGTTAATGATTAATAATGGTGGGGGGCAGCGAGTGGCTGGTCATTGATAGCTGACGCGGTGTCAGATCGCTGCCAGGCTTCCTACGGAATGACGCCTGGTACCCGCCTGTTACATGTCAGCCGGCAGCTGCCTGTGTCCTTATGTCACCCAGGAGGGGCAAGTTACCCTGAAAGCCCCCTCATTGGTGTCACCGTGTCCGGGAGGGGCCCCGGCACAGGATTATTGGCCCCTTACTTATGATGCAGAGCAGAGTTATGGGCAGAGTTGCCCTTGTCGTGATAGGGCTGCAGTGCCCCCCACAATAAGGCCGCAGTGATGGGCACCCCTTGTCATCATAAAGTAATAATGGCGGTTTCACCACCGTCATGATATGTTTTTGTGCCCCTCTATCATTATTTCACCCTCAGCCTTGCCAAGGTCCTCCCATCGTGATAATGGGGTAATCTAGTGGGATCCCCCCTGTTAGCCAAGTAAAAGGTGGTAGTAATGGCGTCCTCTCTGTCGTGATAAGGTAGTAATGGCACGGTAATCCCTGTCATGATAATTCTTACATAATGGCGGGGTGCCCCTGTATATAACGCAGTAATAGTGGGGTCCCCAGACAAATAATGTGGTAGATGCCCCCCAATAACATCATTATGAGTTTCCTCATTGTCATGATACAATAACAGATGGGTCCCTGTCATGATAGCGTAATAACAATGGAGTCCTACTTTAAGGAAAATGTGGTAACAACGGGATCCCCTATCGTGATATTATCCGCTATCACAATGAAGTAACTGTGGGGGCCCCTGTCATGATACTGAAGTAACCCTCACATAGTAGTAATGGAGAGCCCCCCCTGTCCTAAATAATGTATAGCTGGGTCTCTCATGTCGTGATAATATAGTAATGGTTGTACTACTCCAACCCCCCTTGTCCTAATAACATTGTAGTAATGGAGGGTACTCATATCGTGATAACATTGTAGTGATGGGAGCATATCCTCATAATAGTGCAGTGATGGCAGGGCCCATATCGTGATAATATTGTTGCAATGGAGGGGAGGGGGCATATCGTCATAACATTGTAGTAATGGAGGGTCCTCATATCGTGATAACACTGTGGTGATGCCATGACCCATATCGTGATAACATTGCAGTTACTATGGGGGAGGGGGCATATCACGATAATATTATAGCAGTGTTGGGCCCCATATCGTGATACTACGGTAAGGGCGGGCTGCGCTCCGGTCCCCGAGCCATGGCCGCTCCACCTCGCCCCCTCCCCGGCCCCTCCCACACGCTCCCGGCCCGGTTGGCTATTTCTTCCCGGTCCCTGGCTCTCTCCAGTTCCCGAACCATGTCTCAAGATGGCGGAGCTCAAGGTACCGGGACCGGGGGAAGAAATCAGCGGGACTCGTCCGTGGCGCCTGCGGGGATCAGTGAGGGGGGAGCCCGGTAGTGGTGTAGGAGAGGCCGGGGATGGAGCTGAGGCCTAGTGGAGGACGGAGGAGGGGGGAGGTGTACTACACACAAACAATGTAATGTCTCCGGTGTAATATACACATGAGTATCTCTGTCCTGTCACATAGTCTATACTGACTGCTATCACTACATTATCATGTCAGGGGCCCCGCACTGCTGTGTTATCATGTCAGGGGCCCCGCACTGCTGTGTTATCATGTCAGGGGCCCCGCACTGCTGTGTTATCATGTCAGGGGCCCCGCACTGCTGTGTTATCATGTCAGGGGCCCCCGCACTGCTGTGTTATCATGTCAGGGGCCCCCGCACTGCTGTGTTATCATGTCAGGGGCCCCGCACTGCTGTGTTATCATGTCAGGGGCCCCGCACTGCTGTGTTATCATGTCAGGGGCCCCCGCACTGCTGTGTTATCATGTCAGGGGCCCCGCACTGCTGTGTTATCATGTCAGGGGCCCCGCACTGCTGTGTTATCATGTCAGGGGCCCCCGCACTGCTGTGTTATCATGTCAGGGGCCCCGCACTGCTGTGTTATCATGTCAGGGGCCCCGCACTGCTGTGTTATCATGTCAGGGGCCCCGCACTGCTGTGTTATCATGTCAGGGGCCCCCGCACTGCTGTGTTATCATGTCAGGGGCCCCCGCACTGCTGTGTTATCATGTCAGGGGCCCCCGCACTGCTGTGTTATCATGTCAGGGGCCCCCGCACTGCTGTGTTATCATGTCAGGGGCCCCGCACTGCTGTGTTATCATGTCAGGGGCCCCGCACTGCTGTGTTATCATGTCAGGGGCCCCGCACTGCTGTGTTATCATGTCAGGGGCCCCCGCACTGCTGTGTTATCATGTCAGGGGCCCCCGCACTGCTGTGTTATCATGTCAGGGGCCCCCGCACTGCTGTGTTATCATGTCAGGGGCCCCCGCACTGCTGTGTTATCATGTCAGGGGCCCCCGCACTGCTGTGTTATCATGTCAGGGGCCCCCGCACTGCTGTGTTATCATGTCAGGGGCCCCCGCACTGCTGTGTTATCATGTCAGGGGCCCCCGCACTGCTGTGTTATCATGTCAGGGGCCCCCGCACTGCTGTGTTATCATGTCAGGGGCCCCCGCACTGCTGTGTTATTGTGATTGTTCATGACCGGAGAGCCCACCACTGCTATGTCCTAATGAGCGGGGGACCCCCACCTTCCCATCACTGCCATGATATGACAAGTGGACCCCCACCATTACTATGTTATTATGATAAGGGGCCGCTCTCTACCTCACTGCTTGCTGTATACAGCGTACACTGCCTCGTGTACAGTATATACCGTATACCAGTGGGTTCTATGATACTTCGCGTGTCGGTCTGGTCAGGCTCAGGCCCCGGACACACCGCCATATCCACAGCAAGCAGAGATCCTGAAACTGGTGAGGAACGGAAACAGCGTAGAAAGTCTGAGAAGTTTTCTTTGCACAGTCAGACGTCCTCAGCTGCTACAGGGCAAATACGAGAGATCTTGTGGTTATCCGGCACGTGGTTGTCACTGTCATCTCATAAGGTTTGTCTGTATGGTCATGTGACTCTAAAATAACAACCCCCCCTCCCCTCCCCCCTTCAGATCACTCACAGACTCCAAGACCAAAAAGTCTCGGGTGACATCATGGTGGCTCCACGCATTTCAGGGCAACTGAAGTCGCTGTATGGCCTCCGGTCACAAAGTAGGTGGCTGGGGACTGCAGGGGTACAGTATGGAGTTTTAGGGTTCACTGCAGTATAGTGTTGGGTTCAGTGGAGCTAGATGGCGGTGGGAGTAGTCGCTCTTCTGTCCATGGCCATTCTGCTGAGCTATGGCGTGTGGTGTCCTCATCCCAGGGACCACTCGCATCTGTCCCCTCTCACGTTGCGGCCAGAGTCAGGTGGTCATTGTGGACTTTTATAGGGTATGGCTTCCTCTTGTGGTCTGGGTTCATCCTCCCATCCCCCTCCTCATAACCGCTCCCTCTCCATTCTCCCCCCAGCACATGGTTATGAGCTTTAGAGTCTCCGAACTGCAAGTTCTTTTGGGTTTTGCCGGCAGGAACAAGAGTGGACGGAAACCCGAGCTGGTGTCGCAGGCCCTTCATCTGCTGAGCTCTGGCCGCCATCCCACCATCCTGATGAAGATCAAGGAGCTTTACCGAAGGAGATTCCCGCGCAAGGTCCTCAACAGCACAGACTTGACCATGCTGCACATGCAGGCCGGGGCCATGCCCAATGCCAACGCCCTGGCACAGGGAGCTGTGTGCCACCTGGGCTATGACAGCAGCGCCATGCAGAGCGCGCTTCCTTCCTCCGTGCTGCCCCCTATCCCCATGCTTGGCCCCAAACATGAGACAGACATCCAGCACCTATCCCCGCCCATACACCCGGTGCACCCCGACGTGAAGATGAAGAGGCTTCCATTCTACGACGTCTACGACGAGCTGATCAAACCAACCACGCTGGGTGAGTCTGACAACATGGGGCGCGATCCTCCGAGGTGCGGGATGGGGTGTCCGTACGGGGTAATGGGGCATCATTAGGAGGCGCTCTCTCCTGCTTACTGACTGTCTCCTTTCTTTTTCCCCATTCAGCTTCCACAACCACACAACGGTTCGAAGAGGCCCACTTTAGCTTTGCACTGACGCCCCAACAGGTTCACCAGATCTTGACTTCCAGGTGAGTGGGTGACGCCTTCCATAACACTACAACTCCCAGCATGCCCTGGCGGAGGGCGATCTTATGGAGGCTGATGAGTGTATACTTTTATTTCAGAGACATCCTGCCCGGTGCTAAATGCGACTACACGGTCCAGGTCCAGCTCAGGTAAGAGATGTCTTAGAAAGTTGTGGTCCTCATACAGATCCTATATGGCAGGGGGGTCCACTGCTGCCCCCTCTGGGGAGGTCCGATTCACCTTCACACCCAGTGGGCACTACAAGATGCCAGGGTTGTCATTGGGTGGAGGAGGTCTTGATGACCTATCCTTAGAAGATCTTCGGGATCGGTAACCCCCGGCTGATCAGCTGAAACCATGACCTCTTACCAAGAACAGCGCCGTACATTGTATAGTGGCTGTGCTTGGTATTGCAGTATATAGTATCGGTGGTGGATCTAGAACATGACCACTGGTTGTTTTTATCAGTTCGCTATAAGATACTGGATAGCCCCTTTAAGAAGCCCCTTGTACGCGGCCTCTTCAGGACTGCTCCTTAGTCAGAGGATTATGTTTTTTGTCTGTACGATACGCAGAGGTGAGCGAAGAGTTAACCACCATAGTTTCCTGTTGGCAGGGTGGCAGGCCGTCATTATGGAAGGGGGGGGTGTAGATACAACTAGCTTGATAGATAACACCATGGCGTGTGACAAGGCGGGGGAGGGGTGACCTCTTATTACATGCCCTCTTTCTCCAGGTTCTGTCTGTGTGAGACCAGCTGTCCGCAGGAAGACTATTTCCCCCCCAACCTCTTCGTGAAGGTGAACGGAAAGCTCTGCCCATTACCGGTGAGTACAGCGCTGCAGCCTGCTCCACCTGCGGCCAGGACCCCCCCATGATCATGTGACAGGACGTGGCAGCCATATACAATGCTTATGACATTCCTTCTCTCGCCTCTAGGGTTATTTACCCCCCACCAAAAATGGAGCGGAGCCCAAAAGGCCAAGTAGACCCATCAACATCTCCCCGCTCATCCGGCTATCGTCCACCGTGCCCAACAACATCGTTGTCAACTGGTCGTCAGAGTTTGGCAGAGTAAGTGGTAACCCCATGGTAGATGGTGCCCTAAAATTAGTAGAGGTGCTGACCTCCCCATCTGGAGGAGGGGGCGCTGGTCTCTCCATATAGTATACAGCTGGAGGAGGGGGCACTGGTCTCTCCATATACTATACAGCTGGAGGAGGGGGCCCCGGCCTCTCCTTATAGTATACAGCTGGAGGAGGGGGCGCTGGTCTCTCCATATACTATACAGCTGGAGGAGGGGGCCCCGGCCTCTCCTTATAGTATACAGCTGGAGCAGGGGGCGCTGGTCTCTCCATATACTATACAGCTGGAGGAGGGGGCGCTGGTCTCTCCATATACTATACAGCTGGAGGAGGGGGCCCCGGCCTCTCCTTATAGTATACAGCTGGAGGAGGGGGCCCCGGCCTCTCCTTATAGTATACAGCTGGAGCAGGGGGCGCTGGTCTCTCCATATACTATACAGCTGGAGGAGGGGGCGCTGGTCTCTCCTTATAGTATACAGCTGGAGGAGGGGGCTCTGGTCTCTCCTTATAGTATACAGCTGGAGGAGGGGGCTCTGGTCTCTCCTTATAGTATACAGCTGGAGGAGGGGGCTCTGGTCTCTCCTTATAGTATACAGCTGGAGGAGGGGGCTCTGGTCTCTCCTTATAGTATACAGCTGGAGGAGGGGGCTCTGGTCTCTCCTTATAGTATACAGCTGGAGGAGGGGGCGCTGGTCTCTCCTTATAGTATACAGCTGGAGGAGGGGGCGCTGGTCTCTCCTTATAGTATACAGCTGGAGGAGGGGGCGCTGGTCTCTCCTTATAGTATACAGCTGGAGGAGGGGGCTCTGGTCTCTCCTTATAGTATACAGCTGGAGGAGGGGGCGCTGGTCTCTCCTTATAGTATACAGCTGGAGGAGGGGGCGCTGGTCTCTCCTTATAGTATACAGCTGGAGGAGGGGGCTCTGGTCTCTCCTTATAGTATACAGCTGGAGGAGGGGGCGCTGGTCTCTCCTTATAGTATACAGCTGGAGGAGGGGGCGCTGGTCTCTCCTTATAGTATACAGCTGGAGGAGGGGGCGCTGGTCTCTCCTTATAGTATACAGCTGGAGGAGGGGGCGCTGGTCTCTCCTTATAGTATACAGCTGGAGGAGGGGGCGCTGGTCTCTCCTTATAGTATACAGCTGGAGGAGGGGGCGCTGGTCTCTCCATATACTATACAGCTGGAGGAGGGGGCCCCGGCCTGAACGTGGGCGGTATGGCCTCCAGGAGGCGCGCTGGGGGTGACTACTACAGTGTTGGCCAAAAGTATTGGCACCCCTGCAATTCTCTCAGATAATCCTCGTGTTCTTCCAGAAAATGATTGCAATCATAAACTCTTTGGTATTATTATCTTCATTTAATTTGTCTTCAATGGAAAACTACAAAAAGAATTGTCAAAAAGCCAAATTGGATATAATTCAACACCAAACATAAAAAGGGGGATGGACAAAAGTATTGGCACTGTTTGAAAAATCATGTGATGCTTCTCTAATTTGTGTAATTATCAGCACCTGTTACTTACCTGAGGCACCTAACAGGTGGTGGCAATAACTAAATCACACTTGCAGCCAGTTGAAATGGATTAAAGTTGACTCCACCTCTGTCCTGTGTCCTTGTGTGACCACATTGAGCATGGAGAAAAGAAAGAAGACCAAAGAACTGTCTGAGGACTTGAGAAGCAAAATTGTGAGGAAGCATGAGCAATCTCAAGGCTACAAGTCCATCTCCAAAGCCCTGAATGTTCCTGTGTCTACCGTGCGCAGTGTCATCAAGAAGTGTAAAGCCCATGGCACTGTGGCTAACCTCCCTAGATGTGGACGCAAAAGAAACATTGGCGAGAGATTTCACCGCAAGATTGTGCGGATGGCGGATAAAGAACCTCGACTAACATCCAAACAAGTCCAAGCTGCCCTGCAGTCCGAGGGTACAACAGTGTCACCCCGTACTATCCAGCGTCAGCGTCTGAATGAGAAGGGACTGTATGGTAGGAGACCCAGGAAGACCCCACTTCTTACCCAGACACATAAAAAAGCCAGGCTGGAGTTTGCCAAAACTTACCTGAGAAAGCCAAAACCGTTCTGGAAGAATGTTCTCTGGTCAGATGAGACAAAAGTAGGAAAAGGCATCAACATAGAGTTTACAGGGGAAAAAAGAGGACTTCAAAGAGAAGAAGACGCCCCCTACAGTCAGACATGGCGGAGGTCCCTGATGTTTTGGGGTTGCTTTGCTGCCTCTGGCACTGGACTGCTTGACCGTGTGCATGGCATTATGAAGTCTGAAGACGACCAACACATTGTGCAGCATCATGTAGGGCCCAGTGTGAGAAAGCTGGGTCTCCCTCAGAGGTCAGGGCTCTTCCAGCAGGACAAGGACCCAAAACACACTTCAGGTCAGCACTAGAAAATGGTGGTGAGAGAAAGCCCTGGAGACTTGTAAAGTGGCAGCAATGAGTCCAGCCCTGAATCCCATAGAACACCTGTGGGGGAGGGGGAGAGATCTATTGGGGGCAGTTTGGAGAAGGCCCCCTTCCCATCTCAGGGGGGACCGCGAGCAGGAGCCAAAGAAGAAGGGTCTAAGATTCCAGCAGAGCCTTGTAAGAAACTCATTGCTGGTTAGCGGAAGCGGTTGTGCGCAGTTATTGTGTCTAAAGGTTGTGCTACCAAGTATTAGGCTGAGGGCGCCAATACTTCTGTCCGCGCCAGTTCTGGAGTTTTGTGTAAAATGATCAATGATGTGACTTTTTTCATTCTCTTTGTGTTTTTTCATTGCAAGCAAAATAAATGAAGATATTACCAAAGAGTTTGTGCTTGTAATCATTTTCTGGGGGACACCGAGGATTATCTGACAGAACTGCAGGGGGGGGGGGTGATACTTTTGGCCAACACTGTATGGCGGTATGTTTTCTGACCTCTCCATTTTGCAGAATTACTCGCTGTCGGTATACCTGGTGAAGCAGCTGACCTCGGTCACCCTACTGCAGAAACTGCGCGCCAAAGGCATCCGGAACCCCGATCATTCCAGAGCGCTGAGTGAGTCCGACCCCTCCTGGCCGACCCCTGACCTCTCACCTGTCTTCTGATTGGTCGCTCACTTACCCGTGTTTGTTTTCTCCACCATAATAGTAAAAGAGAAGCTGACGGCCGACCCTGACAGTGAGATTGCCACCACCAGTCTGCGAGTCTCCCTCATGTGTCCGGTGAGTGTCATAGCAGCAGAGGGATCCTAGAAATCTCCAGGTGTGACTATGGAGGAACCCTGGCCTTCCCTCCATAACTAAATCTCTGTGTCTCCGCAGCTGGGGAAGATGCGTCTGACGGTGCCTTGTAGGGCCATCACCTGCACCCACCTCCAGTGCTTCGATGCTGCCCTCTACCTTCAAATGAATGAGAAAAAACCAACATGGACGTGTCCGGTGTGCGACAAGAAAGCGCCCTACGATATGCTCATCATAGATGGGTGAGTCTGTAATACGGTAAAGGGTTAATCCCATCCCTGGGGTCTGACCAATCCTGAAAATGCGAGGGTGGTCTAGTCCTACGTACACGTGGGGCCCCCTAGTGGCAGCTCTGGGTACAGTCACTGTTGTACTTTCTCCTGCAGCCTCTTCATGGACATCCTAAACTCCTGCACCGACTGCGATGAGATTCAGTTCATGGAGGACGGATCCTGGTGTCCGATGAAACCCAAAAAGGAGAAGCAGGACATCCTCCAGCCCTCGTCCTATGGCGGGATCGATGGTAGGTGGTGACGTGCTCTGACCGGTCGCTCCTGACCTCCTATATATCGAGCCGTCCTGACCGTTCTTTATGTCTCTCCAGCCGGAACCATCTACAACCTCAGCTCTGACCTCAAGCACAACCCCGAGACCAAGAAGAAGGTGGAGGTGATTGACCTGACCTTAGATAGCTCATCCGATGAGGACGAGCCAGCACCCAAGAGGCCGTGCCCCATCACCTCCGCCGCCATACCCTCTGTTGGATCCAAAGGGTAAAAAGCTGGTGTCTTTGGGCCATACCATCAGATACTGGAGGGGTATCTAGTACAAATATGATGACCTACTGTTCTCCATTTTTTTAGGGTCATCAGTGTTGACCATCAACCCTCATCTGTTCTGAGAAGCCCCCCTATGGCGACTATCGGCAGCGACTACCTGTCCAGCCTTCCTCTACCCGACTACCACCGAACCTTCCCAGTACCAAGTGACCTACAAGGTAAATGTGACCAAACTCTGCTATAACCATAGGGGGTTAAAGGAGCACCCCAAATATAACTAGTAAAAACCTCAAGTTTCATCTATATCACAGTCTTCGGTTTCTTATTCTCAGGTCTCGATATCTTCTCCTTCCTCCAGACCCCAGAAAATCAGGTGAGTGCAGACCTGACAATCTCCAAACCTATCGGAGACGTTCCATGACTCCCAATGAGGAGCCCAATGACTAGTTTGGCCCCAGGGATCATTAGACACCATTGGGACCCTGCCAGTCTTCACATTAATATGGCGCTGATCACTGTAGACGTAATTGTGCAATGTAAGGATTCTCTAGACCACCCCTCTCCAACTCCTAAGCAGCCATGACAGCTGACAGGCTCCTCAGGGGTGGAGTCTCCATGTGCAGTCATGTGACACATCTGAGCCAATCGCATGACAAATAAGCAAACTAGTTTGTATGATTGGATAAAAAGAGGCACATGACCAGTAGAGGAGGGGCTCAAGTCTCCTATAGAGCAGAATAACCCTTCCCCACCATAGGAGACACAATCTCTAGGTGCACATCCCTTTAAGTGCACACCTCACCTTGTGTTCTTTCCTTTAGCATTACAGCCCATCAGTCATCACCTCGCTGGATGAACAAGACGCCCTCAATCACTTTTTCCAGTACCGGGCCCCCCCAACGCATTTTATGAGCCCGCTCACCCAGGCCATGACCGGATCCCACGGAACCAGCAACGGCGCCAGTCGAATAAGCAGCATTGTATCCACCAGTACATTACGGGAAAGCCACGGACATGGCGCCTCTCAGAACTCCACTCCCACCTTACCAGGGTGCAGGCCGGACATTATATCATTGGACTGAACAGGGTCAGAGGTCACTATGGCACCAAGGAGGGACCTGACCCAGGAAGCCGGAGCCCATGTGGACGTGGCTGACTTCTATTTCCCATAGGTTCCTCCCTGGGACGCCATTTTCTACAAAGCATTATCCGCCTCGCCCTAGGGCGGCACACGGACAGCAGGAATGTACAGAGACCACGAGGGAATTTTATTTTAATTTTTTTTTTTTTTTTTTTTTTTTTTTTATGGAATCAACCAAGCAATGATTTTAGTATTAAGGCTCCTGTTATGTCATAATCATGTTTTATATCAAGTGATTCCATTATTTTTTATTATTATTATTATTATTATTATATGGGGAGCAGTTCAGACATACAGACCAGGTGTATTTAATGATATGCCCCCCTGCACGATTACTCCCTGTTATCAGCCAGGTCAGGCTTTGGTTGTAGTGTCCTTTTGTTAGATGTGTAAGGGTGCATTCACACTATGGATACGGTGACTGATTCTGAACGTTAAAACACGATCAGAATCAGTGCGTATAAAGCAGATCCCATTCATTTCAATGAGAGCCGGCATACGAGCACTCCCCATAGAAATGAATGGGATCTGCTTTATACGCGCTGATTCTGACCGTGTTTTAACGTTCAGAATCAGTCACCGTATTTGTAGTGTGAATGTACCCTTAAGGGTGTGTTCACATATATCCAGTACTACTATCAGTTTCCTTCTGGTGTGATACACACAAGCCGGAGTGAAACTGATGCTAGTTTTTCTATGGTAACGGTTCTGGCGCCGAATCTGTGTCTCAACGGGATGGAAAAACGCTACCTGTGGCCTGCACATCCCCCCCCCCCCTTCATTCTGCCCCCTTGCTCTCACACAGCCTAAACCCCTATTCCCCCTTCTTGCACACCCACAGCCTGTGCCCCCACGTCACCCTCTTTCTCGCACACAGCCTGCACCCCCATTTCCTTCTCTTGCGCACACACAGCCTGCACCCCCACATCACTCTCCTGCTCACACACAGCCTGCACCCCCACGTCACCCTCTTTCTCGCACACCGCCTGCACCCCCACGTCACTCTCCTGCTCACACACACCCTGCACCCCCACATCACCCTCTTTCTCGCACACAGCCTGCACCCCCACGTCACTCTCTTGCTCACACACACCCTGCACCCCCACATCACCCTCTTTCTCGCACACAGCCTGCACCCCCACGTCACCCTCCTGCACCCCCACAGCCTGCACCCCCACATCACCCTCTTGCACACACCCCGTCTGCACCCACACGTCACCCTCCTGCACACACACAGCCTGCACCCCCACGTCACCCTCCTGCACACACACAGCCTGCACCCCCACATCACTCTCCTGCTCACACACAGCCTGCACCCCCACATCACTCTCCTGCTCACACACAGCCTGCACCCCCACATCACTCTCCTGCTCACACACAGCCTGCACCCCCACGTCACCCTCTTTCTCGCACACCGCCTGCACCCCCACGTCACTCTCCTGCTCACACACACCCTTCACCCCCACATCACCCTCTTTCTCGCACACAGCCTGCACCCCCACGTCACTCTCCTGCTCACACACACCCTGCACCCCCACATCACCCTCTTTCTCGCACACAGCCTGCACCCCCACGTCACCCTCCTGCACCCCCACAGCCTGCACCCCCACATCACCCTCTTGCACACACCCCGTCTGCACCCACACGTCACCCTCCTGCACACACACAGCCTGCACCCCCACGTCACCCTCCTGCACACACACAGCCTGCACTCCCACGTGACCCCCTTTCTCGCACACAGCCTGCACCCCCACATCACCTTCCTGCACACACAGCCTGCGCCCCCACGTGACCCCCTTTCTCGCACACAGCCTGCACCCCCACATCACCTTCCTGCACACACAGCCTGCGCCCCCACATCACCCTCCTGCACACACAGCCTGCACCCCAATTCCCTTCTCTTGCACACACACAGCCTGCACCCCCACGTCACCCTCTTTCTCGCACACCGCCTGCACCCCATTTACCAGGTATACACCACTCTTATTGATGACAACTGATGGTTTTGGATAAAGCCTGATGACTATTTGATGTATTGTGTCATCAGTGTTAATGTGTAAAGGACAAAAAAACTGCTAGTGATACAAGTGCCATATGTGAACCTCCCCTAACAGCCCATAATCGCCCCTCTACACAGCAGATCTCCAGGACTACGACACTTCCATCCATATGTGACTGAAATCCGCTGGAAAATATCAAAAATTTATCTTTTTTTTTTTCTTTTTTATTTTGTCACATCATTCCACAGTTACCCGAAACCGATTTCTTGCAATACCATTGCAGCCTGTAGGTGGAGCTATAGACTCGCATTAGTCACCCTCTACAGGCGCTGAGTGGTATTGCACTTCTTTCTATGCTATTCTCAGATTCTTCCCTACATGGTGGATATGAAGTATATTTACGTCTCTTTTCTACGCCCTCTCCCCTGTATATTCCCTTTTATGTATATTTTTTCTTACTCTCACCGTCTCCTCCAACGCTGTACAGAGAGAACGCCAATAGACTTCAATATATTTTCAGTTTTTCTATATATACAGACTCCAAAGACTGCCCCGCTCTCTATGAAGGTCTGGCTCCTTTCAGACCTAGGAAGTGAGAGCCTCCGCTAAGTCTATTCCACATCTCCTTCCTGGCACTGAGGGGTTAACGCTTCATCGCCACCATCTGCATATTTATGTATTTAATATAACGTGTCTGTATTAGTCTCTTTCGTACTCGCTGACATCGGGCTGGTGGAGGCGACGACATTCTTCCACAGACAAAATGAAAAACAAAACAAAAAAAATCTTTTGAAATGGGAATAAATCCCCTTTTATTTATTCAGTGCTTGTCCTGTCATGTCAGCTGGGGCCTCCGGGGGCGCTGTGCTTATCATAGAACGTACAAAACAGTCCAGTATTTGATGTAGGGGATGTCTAAGTGACTTCTTCACGTCTTAGGGTTCTTAGCCAGAGCTCTAGAGCGTACTTGGTACCGGTGCTAACGCGTTCTGCATCCTCACCGTCTATGGGCGCCGTGTTGAAAAGAGTGGACAGAGCGAGATCCTTTTGTGTCAGTGATCGACCTCTAACTTCTGTGATCCTAGGAGGACAAGGAGGGGCAATATTATTACTAGTATATAGAAGTGCAAAACATTACAAAAAAAGCTTCTGCCTCCACCGAGAACCTAAACTTACTAAACAGCCTTAAAACCCAAGTTCGTGGCCTGTAAGCCCTAGATTTACTGTATATGTCCGCTTCATCTAGGAAAGGAGAGGACAGGGCCAAAGGAAAGAGACCATACTTGTGTCCAGCCTCTCATATTCCAGAGAGTGAGTCTTCTTCAGGTCTCCAAGACATGGCCCCTGGACCCTCTCGAAAAGTAAGCACCCTGTATTCCAAGTGTAGTCTCTGGTCATAGGCGAACTAGGAGTAATGTGCACCAGTCCTGATCACTCAGGTATCTGAATGTCCACCCAAGCAAGAACCAGGCAGACAAGACCCACCAATGGAAATCAAGACTCTCAGACCAACCCTCAGATACTGATTTTGGCAAACCTCGAATGTCGCAAGCTTCTGGAAATGGGTTAATGGAACTCTTGTGAAGGAGCTTCCTCAAGTATCCTGACCTTCTAGATTCCCAAACCCAAATGCCAGATCACCTTCAGAACCAGAATAGTTTAAGGCAAAAGATGCCCGTGGAGCGTGTGAAGATCCTTCATGTGCCCTCCTGTCTCCCATTCCTAGAAGAAAGGCCAATCCCACCCGGTGCAGAAGAATAACGATAGAGGAGCCTTCTCTTGTAAGAGGTTTGAGATGTTGAACTTTAAGATCTTCACTGGAACACCACAGGGTTGGCCATACATAACCCCCTTTTCTCCTTGTACGGGAAGGGATCGTCCTCTTGACTAGATTCAATCTATTGAAGGAACGGACCACAGACCCAAGTCAAGAAAGGCAACCCTTTCTTTCAAGGACAAACACAAACCCTTCCACTGTTTGACCTTTTTGACTTACTGTCCCAAAACCGTATAAAGGACTTTACTATTCGCTGACATCTTACCATTCCTGTAAGGTATAAAAAACAAAAAAAACTTTGCAAGTCTTCAGTAGGTGATACCTTTTTTAATGGCTAACTCATAATGATGACAGAATATGACGTTTCGAAGCTTCCTCTGAGCTCTGAACAGGACACATAGGGGTAGGGTTACAGGAGGGAGGGGGGAAGAGGCTTATTACTATATACTTATAACAACAAACAATCAATTGCCAGATCCCCCAGTTCTTATCTTAATGGCTGTCTTAATGATTTGTATAAAAAGACATAAACCCACGTGAGATGTTCATCCCATTGTCCAATGTCTGGAATAGGGTCATGGCCTTGTACTCATAAATCAGTCGCTGTTTCCTTGATTTAAAGTTCCCTTTTAAGATCAAGATTTTCATGTCATTGATGATGTTATGATCTTCCTGGCAGAAGTGTTTTGGCACGGGAAGATCAGTTCTCTGTTGTTTGATTGTATGGCGATGTGAATTAATTCTCATTCTGAGTTTCTGACCGGTCTCTCCAACATACAGATTTTCAGTGGAACATTTGGTGCAAATGATCAAATACACTACATTAGGTGTGTTACAGGTGAACGTACCTGGGATTTGATATTCCCTGTTAGAGTTTGGTATCTCTATCCTGTCCGTGGTCAGTATGTGGGGGTAGGTCTTGCACCTCTTCTGTCCACATGGGAATGTTCCTTTGTTAGTTGGAGGTGACAGTGAGCTGCTAATAATCATATTCCTGAGGTTTGGTGGCTGTCTGTAGCACAGGAGAGGGGGGGGCTGGAAATATGGATTTTAGACGGTTGTCTTTTTGCAGTAGTGGATGTAATTTGCATGTGATTCCTCTCAGCGTCTCCAGGTGGGGGTTGTATGTGACGACCAGGGGCACCCGATTGTTCTCCTGTTTGGTATTGTATTTTAATAACTCCGATCTTGGTATTCTGGTGGCCCTGGTGATTTGGTTATCAACTGTTCTTGGATGGTAACCCTGCCTCCAGAATGTGTTTTTGAGGCCCCCAAGGTGTTCGTCCCTATCTGCAGGGTTTGAACATATGCGATGGTATCTGATGGCCTGGCTGTATACAATGGAGTTCTTTATGTGTTTAGGATGAAAACTATCCCATCTTAGGTACGTAGGGCGGTCAATTGGTTTCCGATACTGCGATGTCTCAGTTTTGTTGTCCTGTATCTTGATGACGGCATCCAGGAAGTTTATTTCTGAGAACGAGTAATTGAGCGTCAGGTTGATGGTGGGATGGAACTGGTTGAATTGTTCATGGAAGGTTTTCAGCTGTTCCTCAGACCCAGTCCAAATGATTAGGATATCGTCAATGAAGCGATAGTAGGCCCGAGGCCTAATGGTGCAGGTGGATAGGAAGTCACTCTCAAGCTTGGCCATGAAGAGATTAGCGTACTGTGGCGCCATTTTGCTCCCCATTGCGGTGCCGGTCCGTTGTAAATAGATGCAGTCACCAAAGGAGAAGTAATTGTGAGTGAGGATGAATTTTGTCAGTTTCACCACCGATTCAGCGTTCATACCTCGCTTTTCCATGAAAAACTGGCATCTCTATGTGTCCTGTTGTACATAAATATGCAGCCTCTAGAAAGTGTTTTTTAGTTATATCTGAAGAAGAAGCTCAGAGGAAGCTTCGAAACGTCATATTCTGTCATCATTATGAGTTAGCCATTAAAAAAGGTATCACCTACTGAAGACTTGCAAAGTTTTTTTTGTTTTTTATATTTTATAACCACTGGCTAACACGGTACCAAAACAAACATTTTCCTCATTCCTGTAAGGGTCAGATGAGCGCTACGTGAGGTCTCTCAGGATCAAAAGACTGTCTATCACACTGATGCATTAGGGCAAAGACTTCACTCTGTAGATAATCTTACGGCTAGCCCTGCTCAAGACAAGACTCGAGTTTCCTCCTCAGGCGGTGCCTGTCCAGACTCCTGAGGCTAGATGGTTGGTGTTACGATACTGACACCCTTTTCTTGAATATCTCCTGTCTCTTCTCATTTCGGGAGTTTCCTGTAACATGAGGAGAGCTCCACCTCGAAAAGCGACACTGCTGAAGAAACGGCTTCCTCCTTGAAACAAGACGGACTTCCTTATCTGGGGCAGGGCTATGAGACACCCAGTTCTCAGCTGCTTCAATGGTCCTTAACTTAGAAGTCAACTTGAGTTTGCCTTTCCTTTCTTGGCCCCTTTGTCCTTTAAGCCCTACTAGTGCCCTCCATGGTTGGAGCAACCCCTCCGATATCTCACACTGAGCCTTCAACTACTTCAAATGAGCACTCGTGGGATTTTTTTGCCTTCGTCTGGATCAACACAGTCGGACACTGTAGGGTTATAGGTTGGACTTGATGGACTGATGTCTTTATCCAACCTCATCTACTATGTTACTATGTACATTGGCAAAGGAACAAAAACTCTATGGCTGACCAAGGTCACCACATAAGTGTGACTGGATGTGATACTACACACCGTTCCCACGTACAATGTTCAACTTCTTTGCCATTGCCCACACCGCGACGCCCATACTCCCACAAGCAGATATGTTGTTACAGATACTTGACAGGTTCTCTCCCCCTCCCAGGTCCACAGCAGAACTCCGGCCGTGGTGGACAGTGGGGTTCGTACAACATGGTAGCCAATCTGATGGTTGAGCTACTTGCTCGGCTGACGTTGCTGCAGGCTAGTACATGGAGCTGATCTTCTGGTACCGTCACCACTGCCATCTTGTCTTCTGTCTGACACATACGCTGGTGTCTCCTCCGCCTTCAGACTTCCTCCTACTCCGCGGCTCTAACCCTGATATTATTTTTAAGCTTCTCTCTATAGAACATTTTCTTTCCATCCAAAGTATTACTTTCCATCTTGAGACGTCTGGTAGTCACTAAGAGATCAGTTCTCTGACTTTTTGAGGCATTGCTCACCTAAGCACCGGTCTCCTGCAGCCTCCACATGGTCATATTTGCTTTTACGTAAACACCGAGATACTTGACCATCCAGGAGCCATCAATAGTAGCCGACTTTTATGCCTGCTATGATCCTCAGTCCTCTACGCTCCACGGAAACTCAGCTTTATGGCTGCTCCAAGATGGCCGTCTCTTTTCCTCGCATCTGAGACCTTTCGGCTTCCAGATGTTTCAGGTACGCATGGGGCCGGTACGACTTTACTTCGCCTCCAGCTAGATCTCTTCACTCTCCCTTCCCTGAGTTGACTCGTTGCTTCACCATTCCATGGTCGGCCAGAGCAGAAAGCGGAGGCCTTAGACTCTCGTCCCCAGGACCTGCACCCACCCAGGGAGAACGTACCGGCACGGGGTAGAGTTGGCCTGGCTGCGGCTCCTAATACACACAGCACACCTACAGATCTGCAGAACATTGCTCTGCTCCAAACCTTATAGCCTTCAGGTCTTACGTTATTGAGGTCTGCACTTCGGGACTCTTCCTCCCAGAATCCTCCTCTCCTTCCTTCGAGGCCACAATCCGCTCTGAGATCTCCGGATCTAACCACACGCAGGCGCTCACCTCTTGCTCATCTGGCTGGAGCTTCTCCTATAAACACATGAAGGTAGAATGACCGCGCCCGTATTTTATCCGCAACATCAAACGCCCTCTTTCTATTGGTCGTCCGGGCACCTACCTGCAACTCTTGGTGGGTTTCATTGGACGTGACCAGCAGGTAAGTGACAATATGATGGCGGGTGGGTAGTCCACGGCTCAGTAATGGCGGGAACGCAGACTATGGACAAAAGAAGCGTGGAACCATCATTACTGGACTTCTGCAACAGTCTACCAAATACAGAATGTCCCGGCCCTTGGATACAACACAGATCCGCCATGATGTCTGCACACAGTTACAACAACATAAGACCAACATCTACATTGTACCCAAGGTCTTGTACAATGGCCATCATAAATGGTGATGTCATCGGGCAGCCATATTGCCACCTCATGTAAATAGTTACCTCCCACAATCCCAGAATGCTCCAGGGCAGGTTGGCACCGCACAGATTTATCCCGGTCTCTTCCTGAAGTTCTCGGAGTCCGGCGTCAAGGAGCTGTAATGGAAAAAGACGCGCGATCACTGATCGACGCTGCAGTAAAGAGATTCCGCCTTCTCCACACAGAGCTGGCCTGATAGGGTTAACATACAGAATTTAAAGGGATATTTCCTCTTTTTTATCTCAAGCAGCTCCTGGGCCAGACCTGACCGCAGTCCAGTCTACAAAATGGAACGTCCCAGTTTTTGGAACGGTAACTTTTTGGGGAGCTGGCGCAGCTTACCTCTTCTCCGTCCTCCATGTGTCCACCTGTGGAGAGAAGCGGAGACGGTATCACCGAAAGCAGCCATTATTCCCTTCTCACCACCATCTTTTCCCATCCATTTTTAGGATGGGCACAAATATTATTCCCCAAAACAGCAGCTCAATATAAGTCACACTGAAGGTTACGTATTATGGCTTCCATCGATGCAGCTTTGGATGTGACTGGAGTACAACATATAATACAATACAGACCTGGCGGCACCCAGACATTCGGGAATATATGTAACTCCTTGGAGCGTCTCGTCAGGAGAATCCTCTTATTTACGGACTGCAACAAGATGGCGACCCCCACATCCACGCCGCGGCCCGTGGTCTCCTCCGGGAGGGACGCAGTTTGGTCTGCGGTCAGGTTTTTAATCGGACAAAAGGACGGCCTCTGAAACACAGGCCAGGGTAGCCATTACTGCGGCCGCAGGGGCTGCCACCCAGCTTTCCCAGAACCCCAATGATGTGGTTACAAACCTGTAACTCCGTCTTTCTGGAGCCGGTGAATGGCTGATCCGAGATGATGAAGCGGTTGTGATCCAGGCCGCAGTTCACCACCGCCCTGTCCGGATTCCCGGACGCAAAGTACCCAGTGATACCCTGGAAAAAATCCACAAACTTGTATCATCCGGCGCCATCATACGGCTACCACAGCGTAGTCCGCGGCCGCCATTTACCTGCACAAACTTGGCACGCTGCAGCAGAGACGACTCTTTGCTCAGATACACCAGGACACGCTTGGCAGACTCCATCTTGGATAGTCAGCGACCGACCAATGAAATGACATAATGCTCAGCCCCGACTGTAACAATAGAAAGAAGTTCAGTATATGGCGGGATTATATGCGGGTATACGGGACGGGGCGGGGGATAGGGGGCGCCCTGATATACTAACCACTTATATAGCATACATCCTGCATGGACTATGGAACAGGAAGCAAAAGACTCCCACAATGCTTAGCGTGACGTACAAGATGGTGTGCTGGCGGCCTCTGCTGGGGAAGTACGAATATTGCAGGTAACAAAGTGACGGGTATAACTGATCAATAACTAAGAAGATATATAAAATTATAAAGACATATTGTTATTTTCTGTGCAAGTGAATCCTTTAAATAAAGTTTGTTGAATCGTACGACGTCCTTAGGTGCGTCTTCTGCTGCCGAGATACGGAGGAGGTTTATGACACTGCCCTAAAGCAAAACTGTCCCTATTGCCCGTAGCGGCCAATCGCAGCGCAGCTTTCATTTCGTGCTTTGTGCTTACAAAAATGAAAGCTGTTGTGTGATTGGTTGGTAAGGGCAACAGAGATCCTCTCCTATAGAAAGTAATGGCGAGGGGGGGGAGGGTGGTTTTTAACCCCTTATATTGTGAATGGCAGCAATACCTTGGAAATTTCAAGGATTATCTGCACCCCTCACACAGAGGCGGAGATAGCAGCGGGATGCCGAAAATATATCTGGTGCGGGCTGATCTGGCATTGTCATTGTCCGCAGTGTGAACTTACCCAAGAAGGAGCGGTGAATTGAGGTGTCATAAGCCCCGACTCTGGCAATGCCTCCATTACCCCCGGCCATCTCCAGCCATGTCCCCCCATACAGGATAATGCCCCTGTAGTGGCCCGGCTCCTCACACAGTATAATTAGCCCCTAATATGGCTGCCACAGCATACTGCCCCCTTGTGGCCCCCACAGTATAATCTCTCCCTCATGCTGGTCCCCACAGAACAAATAATGACCCCCTTAGGTCGGGTTCACACGGAGTATTCTGGCTCGTCATTTGGTACGTAGACGCCGCGGGAGGATTTGCGGGCCGTATACGCTCCCATTGTTTTCAATGGGAGCCGGTACCATACACGCGGCACTATTTTGCGGCCGCCGCAAAATCATGTTGAAAACAACGGGAGCGTATACGGCCCACAAATCCTCCCGCGGCGTCTACGTACCAAATGATGAGCCAGAATACTCTGTGTGAACCCGGCCTAATTATTGTGGCCTCACTGTAGCGTCCTCTTACTTGTGGGCCCCACAGCACAAATCATATCCCCTCATTGTCCCACTGTTCCCCTAATAAAAAGTAACTAATCCTCACCTCCCTCTGTGACATCACTACCTCCCCCTATGACATCACTACCTCACCTCTTTCTGCTTCCAAACTGTCGGCTGTTGAGCCTGGTACTGAATGGTGAAGTATTGAGCGGACCACCCCCCGCCATCACCATTGTACTCAGAACACAGATGAGGTTGAAGCTGCGACCTTCCTCCCACCACCCAAAACCCGAGACTGTCCTGCTGTACCCCAAAATACTCCAGATTTAGCAATGGTACCAGGATGTGCTGCACCTCACAACCCAATGCAGTTGTAGCAGTATACCGATAAGTGAGCAAACACCGGCGGCCATATCAGATACAGGAGACCACGGACAGAGAAGATATCTAATGAAGTCTAAGGGCTCGTTCACATGGGGCAAGAGGGACTGGATACTCACGCCGAATCCACCCCGCACAATAGAGGTCTATGTAGATCACTAGCTTCCTTTTTTCCGTGAGCTGTCCTTTCTTCAGGGGGATTCTGCGGCTGAGTCAGCTCCAGCGTCCGCCTCGCGACACCACCCTCCGGACCTGGCTCATTCATTTGGGCCTACTCCAGAGGGGGAAGCCACGACAGTCACATTTTGTTCCTATTCTGACACGGCTCCCGCATCAGAATCAGGATCAAAACACGTGTGAAGGAGGCCTAAGGGTCGGTTCACATTAGCGTATGTATTCTGTCCGGGGAGAGTCCACCCGGACGGAATACAATCGCAATTGCAAGCGGTGTGCTGTCAAAGCGCACAGACCCCATAGACCAGTGATGGCGAACCTTTTTGAGACCGAGTGCCCAAACTGTAACCCAAAACCCAATAAATTATCACGGAGTGCCAACACGGCAATTTAACCTTAAAACTATTTGGATCCACAATTGCGGACTCACAAATTACAGTCGTGTGAATTGGGCTTTACAGAGCTTGTACTGAAAGGTCTGTACACAGTACAATCTGCCCCGCAGTGGCCCCCCCACACACAGTACAATCTGCCCCGCAGTGGCCCCCCCACACACAGTACAATCTGCCCCGCAGTGGCCCCCACACACACAGTACAATCTGCCCCGCAGTGGCCCCCACACACACAGTACAATCTGCCCCGCAGTGGCCCCCACACACACAGTACAATCTGCCCTGCAGTGGCCCCCCCACACACAGTACAATCTGTCCCGCAGTGGCCCCAACACACAGTACAATCTGCCCTGCAGTGGCCCCCACACACACAGTACAATCTGCCCTGCAGTGGCCCCCACACACACAGTACAATCTGCCCTGCAGTGGCCCCCACACACACAGTACAATCTGCCCCGCAGTGGCCCCCACACACACAGTACAATCTGCCCCGCAGTGGCCCCCACACACACTACAATCTGCCCTGCAGTGACCCCCACAGACAGTACAATTTGCCCCGCGGTGGCCCCCCCCCAAGGGATTATACCTGTATACTCCACAGTAGCCCCCTCCCCACACAGCATGAAATATTCCACAGTAGCCCCCTCCCCACACAGCATGAAATATTCCACAGTAGCCCCCTCCCCACACAGCATGAGATGGTCCTCAGTAGCCCCCTGTCCACACAGCATGAAATATTCCACAGTAGCCCCCTCCCCACACAGCATGAGATGGTCCTCAGTAGCCCCCTCCCACACAGCATGAGATGGTCCTCAGTAGCCCCCTCCCACACAGCATGAAATATTCCACAGTAGTTCCCTCTACCCAACAGCACAAAATGGTCCAGAGCAGCCCCCTCCCCAGACAATACACATATATACTTACCTGAAGGGCCACCAGGCGTCCTCTCTCTCACCTATTCACTACGGGCGCTGATGACTTACGTCATCATGTCCGCACCAGTGCAGAGGTCACACTCTGTATAGTCAGTGTAGGCCGTGCGTACCGCGCAGCCTACACTGACAGCTTTCAGATGGATGTGCATTTGCACATCCAGCTGAAAGCAGCGATTGCTCACTAACGGGGAATCCTGTACCGGATTCCCCGTTACTGAGCGATCCGGGAGACCGCAACCGTGCCAGCATAGAGGGCTCTGCGTGCCATAGGTTCGCCATCACTGCCATAGACTATAACAGGGTCCATGTGCTTGCTGCCAGATCTCCACAGGGATCTTGCGGACAGGAACGTACTTCACAATCTACTTTCCTGTCTGCATGATTCATGCGGGCAACGCACAGCAAGCACACAGACCCCATTATAGTCTATGGGGTCCATGTGCTTCCACTGCACACCACTTGCAACTGCATTTGTATTCTGTTCAGGGGGGGGGTCTCCATGCGGACTCCCCTGTACGGAATCCAAACGCTGATGTGAGCGAGGCCTTACTCTCTTAATATGTCGCTCAGTTTCTCTTCTGCTCTCCGGATAGTTTGCTGTCCGCCATATTTCTCTGAGAACATGTGACAACCAATCAGAATGTAGCTCACATATTGTAACTGCACTGAAGGAATGATACGTGGATTCTGATTGATTGGTTGCTATGGTCAGTGTGTAACACATCAGGCTCCACCTACAGGTGAAAAAACTGAGAAAAAAACTTCACAAAACACAAAAAATTATTTATTTCACACAATTTGCCACAAACTCTCAGTGTGAGTGTGAAGTAGCATCGGACGCCGCCGCTGCCGCGCGCAGGTGACTCCGTATCGTGGGCTCCACAATGCAGCATAGTACATAGAAGGGGACGCTGTGCGGGGCCCAAGTGCAATCATTAAAGGCAATGTCCTGCAGCCCCTCCCACATCGTCACGTCATGTAGTTGTAGCGCCCTCTGGTGCTTGTGCAGTGCAATGACAATGATTTCTTTCCACAGATTATGAGCCGTATTCATGAGGATTTTCCTCCAATATTCCTTTCGCCATCCCAAGAATCTTGCAAGAAACGTGAAGCCAAGAGGCGTCCGCACCAGCAGAACAGTGTAGTGGGCGATATGGAGACAGGACACTAGGGGGTGCACACACTATATACACGGGGGATCACGGGATCTTGGCCCTTGTGCTATTAATATAAGACTCCAGAATGAAGATGGTTTCGTCCACCTGGATCTCGCTGGCATCCAGTCTGCAGGTCAGAGAGCAGAAGTCAGAGGTCAAAGGTCCTTATACCAATATAAGAGGCGGCTCGGGGTCTACTCACTTATTGACGTTCCGTTTCAGGTTCTCGAGCTGCTGCCGCTCCGGAGCCGTGATCATCTCCTCGATTTCCTGCAGCTGAGACTCCTCGGCCCCGGTGGCCTGCATGGAGGCGATGATGGCTTCAATCCTCTGCGATTTCTCCAGCAGCCTCCTGCACGTTATAGGGGTAGTTATATGTATTGTCCAGCAGAGGGCGCAATTATCCGACAGTGATGGCAGCCATTTTAGTATGAGGGAAATTCTTACTTGTTTTCCTTGGTCTCGAATTGTCGCCTCTCGATCAGATTAGCCACAGTCTGAGGGAGAGAAGAAAACACAGAAATAAAACTTCTGCTTTATCTGAAGTCATGAACATTTGGCGCAGTTCCGCCCTATGACCAGTAGATGGTGCTACAAAAATCTGTATTGTACACCATCACCCCCTGCAGGCCGAGGGGGGAACTGCACCTGTGACAATGACTGTAATGTGTTTATATTCACAGCAAATCCTATCTCTGCACTAGGGGAGGGGGAGGGGGTCAGGACATTGTCCGTACCTTGTAACATCTCTGCAGTAACATCCGGGCGGAGGAGAGAGGGTTCACTGCGTACAGGTAGAAGGTTCGGGATGGAGCGTGATCCGGAGTTTTCGGAATCTCCTGTATAAGAAACAGAACAAATCTAAGTAAACAGATGAAAGATCTATAATGAATGTCCCTCAGAGTCGGTCAGTGTACTCCTAACCCCGCCCCCGAGGAGCAAGAGAATGAAGAGATTACTATAAAGGATCACTGGCCTATGTATGAGGGCAATCCCAAAAGTAAGGTTTTATAGGAATACAAAAGAAGTTTATTTCCTACAATATTTCCATCATTTTAGAGGTTGAACAATTATTGAGCTTTCTCCATAAGCGCCATTTTAGTCGTTGCGGTGACAGTATTTGTATCCCCATGTCATTCCAGCTCGCCGCCATGTCTGTTGAACATCATCTTTCACGTCTTTGCCGGCGCGGAATCACCTTGCGGCCAAATGTTCTTTCATCTTCGGGAACAGGCGGTGGTCACTGGGTGCCAAGTCCGGACTATAGGGTCGGTGATGATGTTTTTCCGGTCCCAAAACACCGTTGTCAGGACTTTACCGGCAGACGGCGTTTGTTTGAAGTTTCACGGCTTGGGCGAAGAGGGATGTCGCAACTCGCGTGTACAGTGGAACGCCCGGGATTCCTCACCCGTGACAACAGAGTCCAAAAAGTCGTCCTTTTCGTCTGCATTGTCTTGCGCACACCTTCCGATTTTGCAACTTTTTCGTTAAACTCTTGCGGATGGAACCTTCGTGACTGTCTTGTCAGACATTGGCGCTCTCCTGTTCCTTTGTACAACTGGCGGTAAACTCTGCACATCACTTGTGAATGTTTTAGACGTCCACGCACGACTCTCCATACACTTCTGTCAATCCGTTCAACGTCGTTTGCGTTCATAAACCGAATAACAGCACGGATTTCGCACTTGGCGGTGGTGTGCAACGGGGGCTCCATTTTCAAGACTCAACGTCCCAGCGAGGCGCGTCTGCTTATTTGGGAGCGCCAATCACAATCGTGTGGCCGCACAAACCGTTTGTCTGCGTCCCCAACGCATTGGAGACCTTACTTTGGTGGCACGGAGAAGTGGAGTCGCGGCATTGCCACCGCAGCGGCAGGATTGGGATGCTATGCGGGCCCTGGACTACGAGGACAAGGTGTCTCAGTGAACCCGTCTCAGGATCCGTTGCGCTATTACAGCCGGGCCTGTAAACATGATGGCGGCCACAGCGCCATAGCTCCCGGGTCTCCGCTGTAATGTACAGAGGTGCGGCAGTCACTGACCTGCAGAGTGACCAGGTTGACCGATAACATGCGGTATAACATGTCTTTCGCCTCCTTCGCCGGGATCATTGCAAAGTCCTCCACTTGTTTCTGCTCCAGGTGTCTCTTACGTAGGAGGAGTCGGAAGATGCGGGCGCAGCGAGAGCCAAACCTGCCGGGATAACAGACACAGATCAGACACTGAAGGAAGCCGAAACGTCTTATTCTCATCGCTCTTGAGGTCTCACCGCTCTTGCACGATGGATTCCAGGTTGGAGGTGGCCAGAGAGGCGACGGCCTTGTGCAGGTCTTACGGGGTTAAGTCACCAACAAAGCAAAACACGGAGTGAGAGTAAACCAGGCCGGGTAGCCTGTAGCGACCAATCACTGCGCAGGTTTCATTTTTCAACAACAGGGAGTGAGATGAAAGCTGCGCTGTGATTGGCCGCTATGGAATGAATATATAATCATTGGCGCTATACACAAGAGGATACTGATGACGAACATCCCGCCGCCGCTGTCCCCCGACCGTCCCACGAACTCCAACTGAAATCAACAACGAGAGACATAAAAGTTAAAGGGGTCCGGACAAGTTTGATCTGACAATTGTAAAATACGCGCGACGAGGCGGCAGGACAGGGGCGGAGCCATTACCGGGTCATCCGCCAGCAGCGTCAGGTACTGGTCCAACACCTGCTTGGAAATGTTGTATCCTGAGGGTAACGCTCGGAAAATCTGCAATAACGGGGAAAACGAGATTTTAAAGCGGAGGTCTACCTTATAAACAGCCTAAGCTGGCAGGAATATCCCTTTAAGTGAGATCAAATTCTTAAAGGGTTTGATCAGGATTAGAAAAACATGGCAGCCATTTTCCGGAAACAGCGCCATTCCCGTTTGCTGGTTGTGTCTGGTATTGCGGCTAAGCTGCAATACCAGGCACAACCAGTGCACAGCGGCAGCGCTGTTTCAGAAAGAAAGCGGCCATGTTTTTCGGATGCGGTTACCTCATTGGATGACAGCGGCTGTGTGTACGCGGCGTTGGAGGAGGTGGTGATCTCGCTCATCCTCAGCAAGGTGCGGACAATCTCACTGCTGGTCTGTAATACAAAGACACATGCTGGTATGGAGGAGGAGTGCAGCACCACGCTGAGTGCGCCCCCTGTTGGCCAGGCCACCCTCTTACTACCTGGTCCATTTTATTGGACACGGCGCTGATGATGGCCTGGTCGCGGAAGTGCTGGTGAAAGCGATCCATGTTGATCTGCCAATAAATGGCGTCGTCATCACTCTGAGGAGAAGAAACATGAAGTGGTAAGTCACATGACCCCAGACAAGATGGCCGCTAGAAAACCATGACACTGCCCCCGCCCCCAGCTCTTACATCTGCACCAACGTCTCTCTTCGGCCTCTTGCTCTGAGACGCTCCTTCATCATCATCGGAAGAACGGCGCCGCTTCCCCCTCCCTGCGGAGAACATGAGACGTCACTGACAGATCTGTAGCGCCCCCTACTGCCTCACATAACACGGGCAATAACCTCCTCACCAATCAGGGTGACCCTGGGGACGGTGAACATGTCCTTCTCATTGGTGGCGAGTGTGGGGGCCGGGGGCGGGCGTCCCTCTGCGCTGGGCGTATCCCCGGTGTCAGATATGGCCGGACATCTCTGTACGAAGTGCGTGTCTGCCAGACGGCTGAAGGTCGCCAACACATCGCTGTACTCCATGCTCTTCCCGTCTGTAGGAGAACGTATATCAGGGATGTGGAGAGAGATGTGGAGACAACGGGGTGAACCCAAAGCGTTAGCAGGACTAGGCGCAACTGTAACAAAGCCTCAGCTGTATAAGCCTCAGATAGATAAGACTGGGTCTATTAACTGACAGCAAGCAGAGAACATGACACTAGAACATTGCAGAGCAGTAACCTGCTGCCACCACCAGGGGACACTGCTCTGTAAGACTCTATGGTTATACCGCTATATGTACGCAGCCCCCATGCAGATCAGTGACAGTTACAGCCTCACTCGCCTTCCATGGTCTCCGTCAGACGGTCGGCGACTTTCTTCACCACCGCGGTCAGCGTCATCTTCCCGTTCAGCAGCAGTTCCTCCACAATGAGCTCGCCCGTGTCTCCATACAGCGTCTTGGCCGTGTAGATGTAGCGGGGGAAGCGGAGGATGCGCAGGCAGCGGTCGCAGTGGGCGGAGTATTCCACAAAGCCACGTTTGTGCATTTGGTACGTCACCAGGCTGTGCTGTATGAGGACACACAGCGCCTTCTTTACCTGCAGGGGGGCAGCAAGATGGCGGTCATACTGTATACACCTACTAATGTACTGTATACACCTACTAACGTATATGTGTCATAAGGGACCCCAGAGACTGAGAACCCTGGAGCCTAATCCATCGCACAGCTGAGGGATTGTTACAATTGTATTCAGTCTAGACAGCAGGAACACAGATTTCTCCTGTCTGTTACAATGTATCAGCGCAGGTGACATATACGTCTGGATCACAGCAGAGTAATGATAGGGGGTCATCACTAGAGGGCGCTATGGCCCCTCATCTGTCACCCGGGCAGCTACTCCCTGTGTCCACCCCACACTGTCCCTTGCACCCGTCTCGCAGTGGGCACAACCCAGGGGGAACCCAATGCCCAGTGTAGTCGGGACCAGTCATGAACTCCGCAGCCAAATATGGGGCACTGGAGAGGGAGCGAGGCCGAGAGGACAGTCAATGGCTTGGTAGGGGGCATACTCTGTAACAAACCCTCAGCTGTGAGGAGTATCAGGTCAGGACAAGTTGTCAGCCTCTGGAGATGGTGCCCATGATGAGCCCCCTCCCCCACCACACAGGGCCCCTCACCTGGTCGCTGGAGGTCCCGGTCTCGCTGACGATGACTCTGAGGGGCTGAGCGCCCGTCCGGATCAGGAAGGTGCCGACCCGCTCCACAATCTCCCCGTAGTGTTCCTGCAGCAGCATGGCGCTCAGCCGCATCTCCACCGCCGTCATGGCTCCTCCCCCGCGGAGCCGACACCTGCTCTCTCAGGGTATGCTGGGACTTGTAGTGCCTCCCTATACAGAGGAGCAGAGAGATCATAATGCTGTAGAGCTACAAGTCTCAGTGTCGCCCCCTATTGCTGGGACTTGTAGTGCCTCCCTATACAGAGGAGCAGAGAGATCACATTGCTGTAGAGCTACAAGTCTCAGTGTCGCCCCCTATTGCTGGGACTTGTAGTTCCTCCCTATACAGAGGAGCAGAGAGATCACATTGCTGTAGAGCTACAAGTCTCAGTGTCACCCCCTATTGCTGGGACTTGTAGTATCAGTCCATGTCACTCCCTATAAGTAGTGGCAGCCCTGCTTGTAGTCAGACAGTCCGGAGCGCTCTCATACGGTACATGCTGACACTTGTAGTCCCACCACCGCCCCTCACCTCCGCACTCTCCGGTACCGGCCGCCTCTAAAATCCCCAGGACATGTGTGTCTGTCCGGCAGCGTTGGTTGTACATAAAGTTTGTTGAGAGGCTTGTTTGTAGTGGGTCGCTCTGTCCCTCTCTCGCTGGTTGTGGAGGACCCGGGGTGAGCAGAGCGCCTCTCACTGGTCGCCGGCGGGATAGAGCGGCTGTGACAGGGGGCGGCGCTCTGTCGGCACTCTCGCTGCTGCTGGGAGGACTGACGTGACGAGCGGAGCAGCAGAAGCGGCCGGAGCGGGCGGAGGAGGAAAGAGGAAAATGGCGGAGGCGGCGGCGGTGTCACAGCATCGCTTCTTCTGCCATCACTGTAAGGGGGAGGTCAGCCCCAAGCTGCCGGTGAGTAGCGAGCACCCCCCGGGGAGGGGCCCCTGACAGGACGGAGAGGGAGGGGACCGGGGAGCCCGGCATATAACGGGGCCCCTGGACTGGCCCCCAGATGGCAGCTGTTATAGGATGTGTGGGATAAGTAAGTGACCCCCCCCCCCCATGATATGAGTACTGCTCCTCCTGTTATCACCACACAGCTTTCCCAGGACCCTGAATGGCAAGCAAAGGTGCTATGCAGGAGTCCTGGAACGCTGGGTGGTGGCCCCTGGGCCTTTCAGGAGTCCTGGAAAGCTGAGTGGTGGCCCCTGTGCCTTTCAGGTGTCCGGGAAAGCTGGGTGGTGGCCCCTGGGCCTTTCAGGTGTCCGGGAAAGCTGGGTGGTGGCCCCTGGGCCTTTCAGGTGTCCGGGAAAGCTGGGTGGTGGCCCCTGGGCCTTTCAGGTGTCCGGGAAAGCTGAGTGGTGGCCCCTGGGCCTTTCAGGAGTCCAGGAAAGCTGAGTGGTGGCCCCTGTGCCTTTCAGGTGTCCGGGAAAGCTGGGTGGTGGCCCCTGGGCCTTTCAGGTGTCCGGGAAAGCTGGGTGGTGGCCCCTGGGCCTTTCAGGTGTCCGGGAAAGCTGGGTGGTGGCCCCTGGGCCTTTCAGGTGTCCGGGAAAGCTGGGTGGTGGCCCCTGGGCCTTTCAGGTGTCCGGGAAAGCTGGGTGGTGGCCCCTGGGCCTTTCAGGTGTCCGGGAAAGCTGGGTGGTGGCCCCTGGGCCTTTCAGGTGTCCTAGAAAGCTGAGTGGTGGCCCCTGGGCCTTTCAGGTGTCCTAGAAAGCTGGGTGGTGGCCCCTGGGCCTTTCAGGTGTCCTAGAAAGCTGAGTGGTGGCCCCTGGGCCTTTCAGGTGTCCTAGAAAGCTGAGTGGTGGCCCCTGGGCCTTTCAGGTGTCCTAGAAAGCTGGGTGGTGGCCCCGGTGTCTGGGGAGGGAGCTGTGCTGTTCAGGAGTCCCAGAAAGCTGGGTTTGATGATGTTACCGCCATGCTGATATCTGTAGCGGCTCTGATACTGTCACAGCTGAGGGTCTGTCCCAGTGTATCAGTCTCTGCACCTCTGTTACAGTGTGTCAGTCCGGAGTGCACTGAAGATTACCCGGATACAATGTAACAAACCCTCAGCGAGAGCAGCACGTCCCTAGTCACTGACAGCAAAGCTGGGTTACTGTGGATGTTGCTGTAGTTCCTCTAGACTGGTCACTCAGAGGTTTAGGAAAGCTGGGTGATGGGCACTACCAACAACTCCTCCTATCGATGCCAGTCGGGGTTAGGAAAGCTGGGTTGTGGCTGCTACTGCTACTCGTATAACTCCCTCTACAGTTGTCACTCAGGGGTTTAAGAAAGCTGGGTGACGGGCATTACAGCCACTGGTATAACGTCCTCTATAGATGTCAGTCAGGGGTCTAGGAAAGCTGGGTGATGGTTAGTACAGCTCCCATTGTAGGTGTCATTCAGGGGTCTAGGAAAGCTGGGTGATGGTTAGTACAGCTCCCATTGTAGGTGTCATTCAGGGGTCTAGGAAAGCTGGGTGATGGCCACTACATCCACTGATACAACTCCCTCTATAGATGTCTTTCTGGGGTCTAGGAAAGCTGGGTGATGGACCTCACTAAACTGGACTGTTACAACTTTTTCTATAGATGTCACTCAGGGGTCTCAGAAAGCTGGGTGAGGGGCATTGCAGCTACTGACGCCTCTCCCTATAGAGCTGTCACTCGGGTTTTGGAAAGTTGGGTGATGGATCCACTTAGTGGTGCAGGACAGAGTCACCAGGAACTCCCATTTACCCTGCAGAAGCCTGGGAAAGCAGGGTGATGATCAAGATCCCCTCACTATAGATTGGATAGGAATTGTAACCCAGCTTTCTGTGGCTTCTGATAAGTGTAGCTGACTTGTAGATGACGCCTGCCAGTAGTCACCCAGCTTTTCTAGACTCCTGAGCTGCATGTGATGTTCTAGAGGCTGTGACTGTCATGTGCACCGGACTGGCTGATAACAGGGAACAGTGGCAGTGGGTGGAGCTTAGTGTTTGGCTGCTAGTCCAGCTGTGCCCTGCAGGGGGTCCGCAGAGGGGGATACCTCCGCCCGCAGGCTCGGCTCTGCTGTGTCACCGGGTGGAGCGACGCTTTCACTTTCTCGTTGCCTCAGGCTGTTCACATGATCATGTCCTGTCTGGCCCAGACACCCAACTTTCTCAGACTCCTGAATCTCAGGGCCACTTAATGCTGATCTGGTCATACACCCAGCTTTCCATGGTTCCTGCATAGCACACCTGTGTAGTCATGCAATGTTAGTAGGGGTTAACGTGGGAAGCCACGCCGGTGACCATATTGATAAACACACAGCTTTCCTTGGCTTCTGAATGGTACAGGTTTACTTCTGCTCCTGTAACACTACACAGGTGTGCCGTGCAGGAGCCCGGGAGAGCTGGGTGTTCATCCATATGGCCGCCATTGCTGCTGCTTTGGCTTCTGAAGGGTAATTCTTCCTGCGTTTGCTCCATGACTAGACAGGTGTGCCGTGCAGGAGCCCGGGAGAGCAGTGATTGTGGTCTCGGGCTCCTCTGTGCGTTGGCGAGCCCCTGGCACGCTGAGTATCTATTACTGGTACCCGCTCCTCCCCCAGGCTGCTGTAGTGGCATCTGTATACAGCAGATAATCCTCCGCTTCCTGCCTGGCATAGCAGAGCTGAGCCGGTGCCCTCTTAAAGGGACAGGAGCGCAGATTGGCCATTACCATACAAGCTGTGCCCTATAAAGTGCCATTGCTGCCAGTATCAGGCCTCATCCTGATCCTGGGGGGGCGCTGTTGCATTAATCGCTATGGTAAGTGTAGACATCTCCTAATGGCCAATGGCGGTATTGCAGGCTGTATATATATAGTGTGTGAAGGACGGGTCACATGGGCTCTGGGACTATCCAGTGGACATAATGGCGGGGGGTGACTACTGTGTGACCCCGCAGGGGGGGGCTGTGGGTGGTTGTCGGCCCTCCCCCACACCTGGTGAGCTCTGCAGGGCTCTGACAACCATCCGTGTATCAGGATGCTGGAGTGCTGTGGCTGGTTGTCAGGAGGGGCAGCAGATATGTTGTACCCTCCCAGCAGAGGGCAGAAGAGTGTCCGGTGTCACACGTAACCGTCCTTCGCTCCTCGCCCCTCCCCCGCCCCTCATCCTACAGATTCTCGCATTTGGCCGGGTTTCAAGGTGACTCCGCAAATATTCAGTGTCAGTGTTTAGTCTGCAGGTAGTCGCCATGTGAGGCCGCACGTTATACCGCCCTCCTCCTATGTCCTAGATAAAGGGGAGCGAGCAGCTGATGGGTCTCCGGAGATGAGCTATCGGGGCAGGAAGGGTTAAACGCTGCGGCGGTGGCAGCGGCACGTAAACAAAGTCCACTGGAGATAGCTGATAACAGGGAGCAATAGAGAAACCCGCTGATGGAGGAGAGAGAGAGCAGAAGTGTACTGGCCCTTTAAGAAACAGCACGAGGTCTGATCAGGAGGAGATATCTCTTATACATAACGGTACTGTATGGTGTATACATGTAATACCGCCATATGGTATATGATACATGTGATAGTACTGTATGGTGTATACATGTAATACCGCCGTACACTGCCCATGTGATAGTACTGTATGGTGTATACAAGTAATGCCGCCATACACTGCGCATGTGATAGTACTGTATGGTGTATACATGTGATAGTACTGTATGGTGTATACAAGTAATGCCGCCATACACTGCACATGTGATAGTACTGTATGGTGTATACATGTAATACCGCCGTACACTGCCCATGTGATAGTACTGTATGGTGTATACATGTAATACCGCCGTACACTGCGCATGTGATAGTACTGTATGGTGTATACATGTAATACCGCCGTACACTGCCCATGTGATAGTACTGTATGGTGTATACATGTAATACCGCCGTACACTGCACATGTGATAGTACTGTATGGTGTATACATGTGATACCGCCGTACACGGCCCATGTGATAGTACTGTATGGTGTATACATGTAATACCGCCATATGGTATATGATACATGTGATAGTACTGTATGGTGTATACATGTAATACCGCCGTACACTGCCCATGTGATAGTACTGTATGGTGTATACATGTGATAGTACTGTATGGTGTATACAAGTAATGCCGCCATACACTGCACATGTGATAGTACTGTATGGTGTATACATGTAATACCTCCATACACTGCACATGTGATAGCACTGTATGGTGTATACATGTAATACCGCCATACACTGCTCATGTGATAGTACTGTATGGTGTATACATGTAATACCGCCGTACACTGCACATGTGATAGTACTGTATGGTGTATACATGTAATACCTCCGTACACTGCACATGTGATAGTACTGTATGGTGTATACATGTAATACCGCCGTACACTGCACATGTGATAGTACTGTATGGTGTATACATGTAATACCGCCGTACACTGCACATGTGATAGTACTGTATGGTGTATACATGTAATACCGCCGTACACTGCGCATGTGATAGTACTGTATGGTGTATACATGTAATACCGCCGTACACTGCGCATGTGATAGTACTGTATGGTGTATACATGTAATACCGCCGTACACTGCACATGTGATAGTACTGTATGGTGTATACATGTAATACCGCCGTACACTGCACATGTGATAGTACTGTATGGTGTATACATGTAATACCGCCGTACACTGCACATGTGATAGTACTGTATGGTGTATACATGTAATACCGCCGTACACTGCACATGTGATAGTACTGTATGGTGTATACATGTAATACCGCCGTACACTGCCCATGTGATAGTACTGTATGGTGTATACATGTAATACCGCCGTACACTGCCCATGTGATAGTACTGTATGGTACCCCCTCCTCCATCCAGCTTTATACACATCAGCACTGACTGGAGTGCCCTGTGTTATATAATACTCCCTAGTATCTCACCCTGCACTCTGTAGTATATACCACCCCCTTAGTATACGGCCCTGCACTCTGTAGTATATACCACCCCCTTAGTATACGGCCCCGCACTCTGTAGTATATACCACCTCCTTAGTATACGGCCCTGCACTCTGTAGTATATACCACCCCCTTAGTATATGGCCCCGCACTCTGTTGTATATACCACCTCCTTAGTATACGGCCCTGCGCTCTGTAGTATATACCACCCCCTTAGTATACGGCCCTGCGCTCTGTAGTATATACCACCCCCTTAGTATACGGCCCTGCGCTCTGTAGTATATACCACCCCCTTAGTATACGGCCCTGCACTCTGTAGTATATACCACCCCCTTAGTATACGGCCCCGCGTTGCCCTCCCTCCCTCTGATCTCCGCCGTGTGAGGTGGCGCCCTCTTGGGGACGTCTTCCAGTACCAGATAAGATTTCTCGGTTATTCTTCGGGGATTTGTGTGTGTGTGGAGGAGAGATCTATAAATACCGCGGCCGCTGCTTCCATTTATATACCTGCAGATATGGCCGTGCCGCAGCCGTTACATATCAGGTGCCGGCGACAATCCCCAGATCCAGCGCCTGGCAGCAGTCACACTGCCGTTCTGGCCCCTGGGAAAGCTGGCTCTTACTGCAGTCAGATTAGCTGGTCTCTGGTTCTATAATTAGACCTATCAGGGCTCTGGGAAAGCTGGGTGAGCTCCATGGTTATGGTGCACAGGCGGGTTTCGGCAGTGTCTCGCTCGGCTGCCCGGTGTCATATCTCCAGGGCCCGGGCGGCAGCTGCTGTATACAGGGATACGGATAGTTACCTGCCAACCTGCTGCGGCCACATCACATGACCAGGAGGGTGTGGGGTCACACATCACAGGCAGGAGTCTGGGAAAGCTGGGTGATCGCCTGACGTAGGTGCACAGGGGTTGTCATCCAGCTCTCCCACACTCTGACATGGGAATTTTATTCTTGGAAGCTGGTCTTGCAGCTTTGGTGGTGTCTAGAGGTAATCTACATAATCATCACTGGCACTGAACTGGAGTTACTTCATGTCACACCCGGAGCTGCGATCATCACGGTCATGCTCTAGTCACACCCAGAGCTGCGATCATCACGGTCATGCTCTAGTCACACCCGGAGCTGCGATCATCACAGTCATGCTCTAGTCACACCCGGAGCTGCGATCATCACGGTCATGCTCTAGTCACACCCGGAGCTGCGATCATCACGGTCATGCTCTAGTCACACCCAGAGCTGCGATCATCACGGTCATGCTCTAGTCACACCCAGAGCTGCGATCATCACGGTCATGCTCTAGTCACACCTGGAGCTGCGATCAACACGGGAATATTCCAGTCACACCCAGAGCTGCGATCATCACGGTCATGCTCTAGTCACACCTGGAGCTGCGATCAACACGGGAATATTCCAGTCACACCCGGAGCTGCGATCATTACGGTCATGCTCTAGTCACACCTGGAGCTGCGATCATCACGGTCATGCTCTAGTCACACCCAGAGCTGCGATCATCACGGTTATGCTCTAGTCACACCCGGAGCTGCGATCATTACGGTCATGCTCTAGTCACACCTGGAGCTGCGATCATCACGGTCATGCTCTAGTCACACCCGGAGCTGCGATCATCACGGTCATGCTCTAGTCACACCCGGAGCTGCGATCATCACGGTCATGCTCTAGTCACACCTGGAGCTGCGATCATCACGGTCATGCTCTAGTCACACCTGGAGCTGCGATCATCACGGTCATGCTCTAGTCACACCCGGAGCTGCGATCATCACGGTCATGCTCTAGTCACACCCGGAGCTGCGATCATCACGGTCATGCTCTAGTCACACCCAGAGCTGCGATCATCACGGTTATGCTCTAGTCACACCCGGAGCTGCGATCATCACGGTCATGCTCTAGTCACACCCGGAGCTGCGATCATCACGGTCATGCTCTAGTCACACCCGGAGCTGCGATCATTACGGTCATGCTCTAGTCACACCCGGAGCTGCGATCATCACGGTCATGCTCTAGTCACACCTGGAGCTGCGATCATCACGGTCATGCTCTAGTCACACCTGGAGCTGCGATCATCACGGTCATGCTCTAGTCACACCTGGAGCTGCGATCATCACGGTCATGCTCTAGTCACACCTGGAGCTGCGATCATCACGGTCATGCTCTAGTCACACCTTGAGCTGCGATCAACACGGGAATATTCCAGTCACACCCAGAGCTGCGATCATCACGGTCATGCTCTAGTCACACCCGGAGCTGCGATCATTACGGTCATGCTCTAGTCACACCTTGAGCTGCGATCAACACGGGAATATTCCAGTCATACTCAGAGCTGCGATCGTTACGGTCATGCTCCAGTCCCTCCCAGTTCTGCGCTCATCACAGTCATGCTCCAATCTCACCCGGAGCTGCGATCATCATGGTCATGCTCTAGTCACACCTTGAGCTGCGATCGTTACGGTCATGCTCTACTCCCTCCCGGAGCTGTGATCATCAGGGTCATGCTCTAGTTACACCTGGAGCTGCGGTTATGCTCCAGTCTCACCCTCAGCTGCATTCCCTATTTGGTCACCACTCGTATGCTCTGCTCACTTCCAGAGCTGCATTCACCACTCTCGCGCTCCAGTCCCATCCAAAAATAGCATTCACCACTTTTCTGCTCCAGTTACACCCAGAGCTGCATTTATTCTTCTCATTCTTTGGTCACTACATTTGCTAGGTTCACTGCAGTTGACACGCTAGTACTCCAGTTACACCCAGAGCTGCGTCCATCACCTCCATCCTCTGCCCACTGTATTCGCTTCTCCCACTTTCTTACTCTGGTCACACACAAAGCTGCATTCACTACCTTTGTATTCCAATTTACAACCAGAGCTGCGTTCACCAATCTCATGCACTGGTCACACATGGAGCCACATTCACTTATTCTCCAGTTACACCCAGAGCTGCATTCACTGTTTCATACTCTGCTCACTGACGAAGGCTCATTCACCACTCTTCTACTCTGTTCACACCCAAATCTGCATTCATCATTCTCATACCCTGGTCACATTTAGAGCTGCACATAGTTGTGCCGAACTGGCAGATTCTGATACACAAATCCCTTCTAGAGCTGCATATGTCATACCCTGGTCACCACACTTGTACTCTAGTTACACACGAATCCTGCACAAACCCCAACCTACTAATCTCCCAGAATGCTTGTAGTCACGTGTCGGTCACCACAGAGCTGACAGGTTGCCCAGGACAGGCAGCAGAATTGTGACTACTGCTCTGGAGGGGAGTGGAGGACAGGCTGCAGCTTTGGCAGTGACTGGAGTAGAAGGCAAGAAGTTCCCCTCCTCCTCCTCTTCTCACACTGATTTTCTTGTCTTTGCAGGAGTATATCTGCCCAAGATGTGACTCTGGTTTTATTGAAGAGGTGACTGAAGACTCCAGGTAGGTGGCGCTCTTGTCCACCCGCAGGCTGCAAGGAAAGAATGAACCTAGAAGAGATTCTCAGTAGCTTTGGATGTGACTGGAGTATAAGACATGGTCTCTGTAAGTCTGTTTGCTTAGTGGCAATTGATTTCAAGTGGCTACAGCTTTGGATGCGACTAGAGTAGATTACAGAGCAGGCATTCTTGTGGCGGTAGTTGAGCAGAGTTCAGCAGCTTGCGGTGTGAGCTTTGCCCTGGGTGGAGTCCTGCTAATTCTCTTCCTTGTTTGTCTCTCAGTTTTCTCGACTCCGGAGGAAACTCAATAGACGACAATGGGACGACGCATTTTGCAGAGGTGAGTGCTGGTGCTGAGGGCGCCTGTTGTGACTGTGGCCCCGGGCTCCGGCCGCTCCTGGGGGCCCCTCCTCATTCTCCTCTTTTGCAGCTCTGGGACCATTTAGACCACACAATGTTTTTCCCCGATTTCCGACATTTCCTGAGCGGCAGCTCTTTGGACCAAGACAACAGAGACAGCGAGCGGCGCCACCAGGGCCATTCAGACATCAGGGTGACCCGCCGCCCCCCGAGACAGCCCACCACCCGATACCGATCCCGTGTCAGCTCCCGGCCCGACCGCTCACCAGCCATCGAAGGGTAAGTTCTGGGTGACAGGTTAGACATAGGGGGTGCCCTCCTCCCTTAGGCTTTTGCAATTGGGTGGGGGAGTGGTTGTCACATTGGGTGCATACAGGAAGGGGGGGGGCAAAATCCCCATAGTGACCTCCGCACTGTATAATGCTTCCCATAGTGACCTCCGCACTGTATAATGCTTCCCATAGTGACCTCCGCACTGTATAATGCTTCCCATAGTGACCTCTGTGCTGTATAATGCTCCCCGTGGTGACCTCCGCGCTGTATAATGCTCCCCGTGGTGACCTCCACGCTGTATAATGCTCCCCGTGGTGACCTCAGCACTGTATAATGCTCCCCGTGGTGACCTCAGCACTGTATAATGCTCCCCGTGGTGACCTCCACGTTGTATAATGCTCCCCGTGGTGACCTCAGCACTGTATAATGCTCCCCGTGGTGACCTCCACGTTGTATAATGCTCCCCGTGGTGACCTCCACGTTGTATAATGCTCCCCGTGGTGACCTCAGCACTGTATAATGCTCCCCGTGGTGACCTCAGCACTGTATAATGCTCCCCGTGGTGACCTCAGCACTGTATAATGCTCCCCGTGGTGACCTCCACGTTGTATAATGCTCCCCGTGGTGACCTCAGCACTGTATAATGCTCCCCGTGGTGACCTCAGCACTGTATAATGCTCCCCGTGGTGACCTCAGCACTGTATAATGCTCCCCGTGGTGACCTCCACGTTGTATAATGCTCCCCGTGGTGACCTCAGCACTGTATAATGCTCCCCGTGGTGACCTCCACGTTGTATAATGCTCCCCGTGGTGACCTCAGCACTGTATAATGCTCCCCGTGGTGACCTCCACGTTGTATAATGCTCCCCGTGGTGACCTCAGCACTGTATAATGCTCCCCGTGGTGACCTCAGCACTGTATAATGCTCCCCATAGTGACCTCAGCACTGTATAATGCTCCCCATAGTGACCTCAGCACTGTATAATGCTCCCCGTGGTGACCTCAGCACTGTATAATGCTCCCCGTGGTGACCTCCACGTTGTATAATGCTCCCCGTGGTGACCTCCACGTTGTATAATGCTCCCCGTGGTGACCTCAGCACTGTATAATGCTCCCCGTGGTGACCTCAGCACTGTATAATGCTCCCCGTGGTGACCTCAGCACTGTATAATGCTCCCCGTGGTGCTCCTTGGTCTCCTCTGGTTTCTTCTGTCAGACACAATGTAGTGATGTCATCGCAGCAGCTCCCAAGTAGCTGATAACTGCTTTAGGGGTGACTGTAGAGGGCGCTATGGCAGGATTCAGATAGAGCTGAGGACAGGACAGCTGGGAGGTCTTCATGGTCCTAGAACTTAATACCTTGTATCCCGCCCTGTATAAGTGCACTACTACTCCCATCCTCCACGTTTGGGTAAGGCGGGTTTGCTCTTTAGGTCATTCATTTCCTTTCTTTTTTCCTCACAGCATCATCCAGCAGATCTTCGCCGGGGTCCTCGCAAATCCGCCCTTACCAGGGTCACCACATCCCTTCTCATGGTAAGCTGGGACTACAACTGTAGTGTAGAGCATGGTGGAGGAGGACTGGGGCTGTAAGTGACCACACCACTGTGGGGCGCTGTAAGGAGGACAAATGTGCTCAGGACATGAAGCTGTGTAGACCCTGTTATGCCCCTTTGTGGTCAGGACAGGTCTAACCACTTGTAAAATGGAAATCTACCCTATGGAGCAGGGGGCTGTATAATGGGGGTGGTTGTTCTGCAGAGGCAGAGAATCTGAGTATATAACTGTCTGCCTGCGGGGGGCACTCATCCATGACTGCTATCATCTATACTCACAGCTGGTGTGTGGGGAGAGCCGCAGGTTATATTACAGATCCTCATCTCTGTAACATAATAACCCCCCCCCCCCACTTACTCTAGGAACCTATCTGTAATTCCTCTACAATACTCCTCTGCTGCCCCCTATGGTTAGCTTATAACATGGCACAATGTTATGTGCCTCTCTGTTACCCCTTGTAGTTGGTTTATGCCATGGCACAATGTCACATGATCTATGCAGTCCCCCCATGGTTGGCTTATGACGTGACACACTGTTACATGATTTATGCGGTCCCCCCATAGTTGGCTTATGACGTGACACACTGTTACATGATTTATGCGGTCCCCCCGTGATTGGCTTATGACATGACACACTGTTACATGGTCTATGTGGTCCCCCCATGATTGGCTTATGATGTGACACACTGTTACATGGTCTATGCGGTCCCCCCATGGTTGGCTTATGATGTGACACACTGTTACATGGTCTATGCGGTTCCCCCATGGTTGGCTTATGCCGTTACACACTGTTACATGGTCTATGCGGTTCCCCCATGATTGGCTTATGACATGACACAATGTTACATGGTCTATGCGGTTCCCCCATGGTTGGCTTATGATGTGACACACTGTTACATGGTCTATGCGGTTCCCCCATGGTTGGCTTATGCCGTTACACACTGTTACATGATCTATGCGGTTCTCCTATGATTGGCTTATGACATGACACACTGTTACATGGTCTATGCGGTTCCCCCATGGTTGGCTTATGCCGTTACACACTGTTACATGGTCTATGCGGTTCCCCCATGGTTGGCTTATGCCGTTACACACTGTTACATGGTCTATGCGGTCCCCCCGTGGTTGGCTTATGACGTGACACACTGTTACATGATTTATGCGGTCCCCCCGTGGTTGGCTTATGATGTGACACAATGTTACATGGTCTATGCGGTTCCCCCGTGGTTGGCTTATGACATGACACACTGTTACATGGTCTATGTGGTCCCCCCATGATTGGCTTATGATGTGACACACTGTTACATGGTCTATGTGGTCCCCCCATGATTGGCTTATGATGTGACACACTGTTACATGGTCTATGCGGTTCCCCCATGATTGGCTTATGACATGACACAATGTTACATGGTCTATGCGGTTCCCCCATGGTTGGCTTATGCCGTTACACACTGTTACATGGTCTATGCGGTTCCCCCATGATTGGCTTATGACATGACACAATGTTACATGGTCTATGCGGTCCCCCCATGGTTGGCTTATGCCGTTACACACTGTTACATGATCTATGCGGTTCTCCTATGATTGGCTTATGACATGACACACTGTTACATGGTCTATGCGGTCCCCCCATGGTTGGCTTATGATGTGACACACTGTTACATGGTCTATGTGGTCCCCCCATGATTGGCTTATGATGTGACACACTGTTACATGGTCTATGCGGTCCCCCCATGGTTGGCTTATGATGTGACACACTGTTACATGGTCTATGTGGTCCCCCCATGATTGGCTTATGATGTGACACACTGTTACATGGTCTATGTGGTCCCCCCATGATTGGCTTATGATGTGACACACTGTTACATGGTCTATGCGGTTCCCCCATGATTGGCTTATGACATGACACAATGTTACATGGTCTATGCGGTTCCCCCATGGTTGGCTTATGCCGTTACACACTGTTACATGGTCTATGCGGTTCCCCCATGATTGGCTTATGACATGACACAATGTTACATGGTCTATGCGGTTCCCCCATGGTTGGCTTATGATGTGACACACTGTTACATGGTCTATGCGGTTCCCCCATGGTTGGCTTATGCCGTTACACACTGTTACATGATCTATGCGGTTCTCCTATGATTGGCTTATGACATGACACACTGTTACATGGTCTATGCGGTCCCCCCGTGGTTGGCTTATGACGTGACACACTGTTACATGATTTATGCGGTCCCCCCGTGGTTGGCTTATGATGTGACACAATGTTACATGGTCTATGCGGTTCCCCCGTGGTTGGCTTATGACGTGACACACTGTTACATGATTTATGTGGTCCCCCCATGGTTGGCTTATGATGTGACACACTGTTACATGGTCTATGCGGTTCCCCCATGGTTAGCTTATGGTATATATTCTCTCCTGCCCCCCTGTGTTTGGTTTATGACATGATACAATGTTACATGCTGTTTGCTGCCCCCTGGTGCCCAATTGGTAATGACAATCTTTGGCTTTCCTTGAAGGAGTGGGATGCTTCACTCAAATCCAGGGGACTATGCCTGGGGGCAGAGCGGCCTGGACTCCATAGTCACTCAGGTAAGTGGATGCCAGTACATGAAGGGGGAAGATTTAGACTGAATCCAGACCTGCCCCCACCCCATGACCACTTCAGAGTGGAGCGATGCTCCGGAGGTCGTGACTTCTGCTCTCCTCTTCAACAGCTTTTGGGCCAACTAGAAAACACAGGCCCCCCCCCAGCGGACAAAGAGAAGATCTCCTCCCTGCCGACAGTGACCGTAACTCAGGAGCAAGTGGGTGAGTAGTGCAGCGGCCGGGGTTAAAGGGGTTCTCCAGGACCTGTATACTAAAATAGGCCATCAGTATGTCCAACACCCGGGGCCCCTCCACAGACCAGCTTGTTCACTGAAAACCAAGCACAGCTCCACATATTATGTAGTGGCTGTGCTTGGTATTGCGGCTCAGTCCCATTCACCTGATGAACGTGACGTTATCAGCACAGGGAATGAGAGCTGATCAGGAAGGGTCCCGGGTGTCAGACCTCCATCAATCACATATTAACGACGTATCCTAAGTCTCAGAGAACCTCTTTAAGGGTCCCCCTCCTCCCCCGCAGCTGATGTGACCCGTTTTGTCTCTGACAGATATGGGTCTGGAGTGCCCCGTGTGTAAGGATGACTACTCGGTATCGGAGCAGGTCAGACAGCTGCCCTGCAATCACTTCTTCCATGGAGACTGTATTGTGCCTTGGCTCGAGATGGTAACTATACGCCTGCACCCCCTTACTCCGTATTTGGGGGTTGTAATAGGGTGTCATTTAATAGGATTTAGTGCAACAGTGCCATCTGGTGGGCATGTGGAAAATTACACCTCTTTAGAAACCATATGGGATGCCACCCAACTTTCCCAGAAACTGAGAGGCTCTAAGTATTGTTTAGGGCCCCTTCCTTGACCTTTGACCTGTGTCTTTACAGCATGATACTTGCCCGGTTTGCCGAAAAAGTTTAAACGGCGAGGACTCGACGCGACAAGCGCCCGGCTCCGAGGCCTCCGCCAGCAACAGCTACAGCGGCGAAAGCCAAGCGCATGATAGATGGGCCTTCTGAAGGGGCCCCGCAGCCAGGGGGGCCCGGCATTCCTGCAGCGTGTACATTGTGTGAGAGAGACTTCATCGCCAACCAACACGTAAGAACTGGCAGCGGGCGCACCATGCCCGCCATATCCGAACCAAAAAAAAAAGACGTTTTACATTTCCTCCTCCGTCTGACAGGCAGCGCGATGCCATTGGTCGGTTAGATCACATGATCTGCTCAATTATCTGGAAGTAGTTTGGATCAATGTATGGACATCTATTGCTTGGACTGATGACTGGACGATTGGGCCCTCGTCCTCTCCCCCATCTCGCAACATCTCGCCGCACTGAGGGGGGCGGGCTCTTGTGAGGGGGCGGGAACTGGGAGGGGCTTTTTTTTTTCTTTTTTTTTCTTTTTTTTTTTCTTTTTTTTTCCTTTTGCACATAATCCCCTCCCCCGAATTCTCCCCGTTTCAGTTTTCCTTTGGCTGGTCGTGGGGAAGATTGAAAAAATTCAGAAAATCTATAACGTAAAATATTTGTAAATTTAAGATAAATTTGTTCATATACCCGGAAAGAGCCGCCGTGTCCGACCTGGTCCTTCATGGGGCAGTGATGTCACCGCTCTCTAGTATACGGATAGGCTGTGATGTCACCGCTCTCTAGTATACGGATAGGCTGTATTCTCAGTGATGTCACCGCTCTCTAGTATATGGATAGGCTGTATTCTCAGTGATGTCACCGCTCTCTAGTATACGGATAGGCTGTATTCTCAGTGATGTCACCGCTCTCTAGTATACGGATAGGCTGTATTCTCAGTGATGTCACTGCTCTCTAGTATACGGATAGGCTGTATTCTCAGTGATGTCACCGCTCTCTAGTATATGGATAGGCTGTACTCTCAGTGATGTCACCGCTCTCTAGTATACGGATAGGCTGTATTCTCAGTGATGTCACCGCTCTCTAGTATATGGATAGGCTGTATTCTCAGTGATGTCACCGCTCTCTAGTATACGGATAGGCTGTATTCTCAGTGATGTCACCGCTCTCTAGTATACGGATAGGCTGTATTCTCAGTGATGTCACCGCTCTCTAGTATACGGATAGGCTGTATTCTCAGTGATGTCACCGCTCTCTAGTATACGGATAGGCTGTATTCTCAGTGATGTCACCGCTCTCTAGTATACGGATAGGCTGTATTCTCAGTGATGTCATCGCTCTCTAGTATACGGATAGGCTGTACTCTCAGTGATGTCACCGCTCTCTAGTATACGGATAGGCTGTATTCTCAGTGATGTCACTGCTCTCTAGTATACGGATAGGCTGTATTCTCAGTGATGTCACCGCTCTCTAGTATACGGATAGGCTGTATTCTCAGTGATGTCACTGCTCTCTAGTATACGGATAGGCTGTATTCTCAGTGATGTCATCGCTCTCTAGTATACGGATAGGCTGTACTCTCAGTGATGTCACCGCTCTCTAGTATACGGATAGGCTGTATTCTCAGTGATGTCACCGCTCTCTAGTATATGGATAGGCTGTATTCTCAGTGATGTCACCGCTCTCTAGTATATAGATAGGCTGTATCCTCAGTGATGTCACTGCTCTCTAGTATACGGATAGGCTGTATTCTCAGTGATGTCACCGCTCTCTAGTATACGGATAGGCTGTATTCTCAGTGATGTCACTGCTGCTCATGATCCAAATATCACCCAATATTCCTTGATGTAAATGTGACCCCGCTCCTGTACTCGGACATCTCCAGGCTCTCCCCACCACATGTCGGCCATGTACCAGATGTCTCAGGCTTCGCGTGGATCATTCATATAAATACCTATGGTGAGTAAAGGTTCGCGGTGTCTTCTACCTGAGAGGTTTATGGTAGTGTAGCAGACATGTCTGGTATATAGGGGGCACAGCTATAGGTAACCACTGGGGGGAGCCACTGCCGGATACCATAGTGGGGTAAGTACGACTTCCTTCCCTTCTCCTACAAGGACCGCACAAGGAGCAGGACTTATATCATCCGTCCTGACCGGCGGGGTCACCACATATGGCGGACACTAACACTGTACGGTACGGCCTTGTAGAGAATGGAGGTCACGTAATGTGGATGTTCAGATATCCGAGAATTTACCAAAAGAGCGACAACCTGCAGGACAAGAACCAGGCGAAGCAGAGTGTGACCGGGACTGACTGTGTAGATTTGGGGCTAAACATTATTTTTGTAATTGGATTTAATTAAAAATTTAGCTGGGGTTTTATTCTAGAGCTGCCTGTACAAGTACTGGGGTACGAGCTGCGGGTATATAGGCACCGGGGTACGAGCTGCGGGTGTATAGGCACCGGGGTACGAGCTGCGGGTGTATAGGCACCGGGGTACGAGCTGCGGGTATATAGGCACCGGGGTACGAGCTGCGGGTGTATAGGCACCGGGGTACGAGCTGCGGGTATATAGGCAGCGGGGTACGAGCTGTAAGTATATAGGCACCGGGGTACGAGCTGTAAGTATATAGGCACCGGGGTACGAGCTGCGGGTATATAGGCACCGGGGTACGAGCTGCGGGTATATAGGCACCGGGGTACGAGCTGCGGGTATATAGGCAGCGGGGTACGAGCTGTAAGTATATAGGCACCGGGGTACGAGCTGCGGGTATATAGGCACCGGGGTACGAGCTGTAAGTATATAGGCGTTGGGGTACGAGCTGCGGGTATATAGGCACCGGGGTATGAGCTGTAAGTATATAGGCACCGGGGTACGAGCTGTAAGTATATAGGTGTTGGGGTACGAGCTGCGGGTATATAGGCACCGGGGTACGAGCTGTAAGTATATAGGCGTCGGGGTACGAGCTGCGGGTATATAGGCACCGGGGTACGAGCTGTAAGTATATAGGCACCGGGGTACGAGCTGCAGGTATATAGGCACCGGGGTACGAGCTGTAAGTATATAGGCGTTGGGGTACGAGCTGTAAGTATATAGGCACTGGGTACGAGCTGCGGGTATATAGGCACCGGGGTACGAGCTGTAAGTATATAGGCAGCGGGGTACGAGCTGTAAGTATATAGGCACCGGGGTATGAGCTGTAAGTATATAGGCGTCGGGGTACGAGCTGCGGGTATATAGGCACTGGGGTACGAGCTGTAAGTATATAGGCGTCGGGGTACGAGCTGCGGGTATATAGGCACCGGGGTACGAGCTGTAAGTATATAGGCACCGGGGTACGAGCTGCAGGTATATAGGCACCGGGGTACGAGCTGTAAGTATATAGGCGTTGGGGTACGAGCTGTAAGTATATAGGCACTGGGTACGAGCTGTGGGTATATAGGCACCGGGGTACGAGCTGTAAGTATATAGGCGTCAGGGTACGAGCTGTAAGTATATAGGCGTCGGGGTACGAGCTGTAAGTATATAGGCACCGGGGTACGAGCTGCGGGTATATAGGCACCGGGGTACGAGCTGTAAGTATATAGGCACCAGGTATGAGCTGTAAGTATATAGGCGTCGGGGTACGAGCTGCGGGTATATAGGCACCGGGGTATGAGCTGTAAGTATATAGGCACCGGGGTACGAGCTGTAAGTATATAGGTGTTGGGGTACGAGCTGCGGGTATATAGGCACCGGGGTACGAGCTGTAAGTATATAGGCGTCGGGGTACGAGCTGCGGGTATATAGGCACCGGGGTACGAGCA
>NC_134271.1:153329501-153343391 GCF_031893055.1 Leptodactylus fuscus
GCGGCGTTCAGAGATGCTCTTCTGGCTACCTTGGCTGTAACGGGTGGCTATTTGAGTCACTGTTGCCTTTCTATCAGCTCGGACCAGTCTGGCCATTCTCCTCTGACTTCTGGCATCAACAACGCATTTCCGCCCACAGAACTGCCGCTCACTGGATGTTTTTTCTTTTTCGGACCATTCTCTGTAAACCCTACAGATGGTTGTGCGTGAAAATCCCAGTAGATCAGCAGTTTCTGAAATACTCAGACCAGCCCTTCTGGCACCAACAACCATGCCACGTTCAAAGGCACTCAAATCACCTTTCTTCCCCATACTGATGCTCGGTTTGAACTGCAGGACATTGTCTTGACCATGTCTACATGCCTAAATGCACTGAGTTGCCGCCATGTGATTGGCTGATTAGAAATTAAGTGTTAACGAGCAGTTGGACAGGTGTACCTAATAAAGTGGCCGGTGAGTATATATATATATATATATATATATATATATATATATATATATATATATATATACAGGACTGTATGGTGTATATATGTGTATATATACAGGACTGTATGGTGTATATATGTGTATATATACAGGACTGTATGGTGTATATATGTGTATCTATACAGGACTGTATGGTGTATATATGTGTGTATAAATATATATATATATATATATATATATATATATATATATACAGGACTGTATGGTGTATATATGTGTATCTATACAGGACTGTATGGTGTATATACAGTCCTATGAAAAAGTTTGGGCACCCCTATTAATCTTAATCATTTTTAGTTCTAAATATTTTGGTGTTTGCAGCAGCCATTTCAGTTTGATATATCTAATAACTGATGGACACAGTAATATTTCAGGATTGAAATGAGGTTTATTGTACTAACAGAAAATGTGCAATATGCATTAAACCAAAATTTGACCGGTGCAAAAGTATGGGCACCTCAACAGAAAAGTGACATTAATATTTAGTAGATCCTCCTTTTGCAAAGATAACAGCCTCTAGTCGCTTCCTGTAGCTTTTAATCAGTTCCTGGATCCTGGATGAAGGTATTTTGGACAAACAATTCAAGTTCAGTTAAGTTAGATGGTCGCCGAGCATGGACAGCCCGCTTCAAATCATCCCACAGATGTTCAATGATATTCAGGTCTGGGGACTGGGATGGCCATTCCAGAACATTGTAATTGTTCCTCTGCATGAATGCCTGAGGATTTGGAGCAGTGTTTTGGATCATTGTCTTGCTGAAATATCCATCCCCGGCGTAACTTCAACTTCGTCACTGATTCTTGAACATTATTCTCAAGAATCTGCTGATACTGAGTGGAATCCATGCGACTCTCAACTTTAACAAGATTCCCGGTGCCGGCATTGGCCACACAGCCCCAAAGCATGATGGAACCTCCACCAAATTTTACAGTGGGTAGCATGTGTTTTTCTTGGAATGCTGTTTCTTTTTGGACGCCATGCATAACGCCTTTTTTTTATAACCAAACAACTCAATTTTTGTTTCCAAAATGAAGCTGCCTTGTCCAAATGTGCTTTTTCATACCTCAGGCAACTCTATTTGTGGCGTACGTGCAGAAACGGCTTCTTTCTCATCACTCTCCCATACAGCTTCTATTTGTGCAAAGTGCGCTGTATAGTTGACCGATGCACAGTGACACCATCTGCAGCAAGATGATGTTGCAGCTCTTTGGAGGAGGTCTGTGGATTGTCCTTGACTGTTCTCACCATTCTTCTTCTCTGCCTTTCTGATATTTTTCTTGGCCTGCTACTTCTGGGCTTAACAAGAACTGTCCCTGTGGTCTTCCATTTCCTTACTATGTTCCTCACAGTGGAAACTGACAGGTTAAATCTCTGAGACAACTTTGTGTATCCTTCTGCTGAACAACTATGTTGAACAATCTTTGTTTTCAGATCATTTGAGAGTTGTTTTGAGTAGCCCATGATGCCACTCTTCAGAGGAGATTCAAATAGGAGATCAACTTGCAATTGGCCACCTTAAATACCTTTTCTTAAGATTGGATACACCTGGCTATGAAGTTCAAAGCTCAGTGAGGTTACAAAACCAATTTTGTGCTTCAGTAAGTCAGTAAAAAGTAGTTAGGGGAATTCAAATCAATAAAATGATAAGGGTGCCCATACTTTTGCACCGGTCAAATTTTGGTTTAATGCATATTGCACATTTTTTGTTAGTACAATAAACCTCATTTCAATCCTGAAATATTACTGTGTCCATCAGTTATTAGATATATCAAACTGTATGGTGTATATATACAGGACTGTATGGTGTATATATGTGTATATGTACACAGGACTGTATATATATATATATACATTTCTTTCTTTTTTATTTCTTATGGTAGAGTTGGAAGGGACCTCAAGGGCCATCGGGTCCAACCCCCTGCGAGTGCAGGTTTTCCTAAGTCATCCCAGCTATATGTTTATTCAGATTATGCTTGAAGATTTCCATTGAAATATATATATACAGGACTGTATGGTGACGTGTTTTCTGGAGTCTGATTTTGAGGCGGATTCCTGACCAAAAAACAGTGTGAGCTTGGCCTCTGGTTTACGCCCAAAAGGCTGAGGAGAGACTTGTCCGGGTAATCCTGAGGTCACCTGTCCGCCATCCCCTGTGATATTACTGTAAGATGGCGGCTCTATGGGATTGTACAGACATCTGTCATATTACCTCGTATATCTGTAACGTATCAAAGAGAAGAGAACGCCGTATTGTCAGACACTGGGAAATACATCTGCCCATAGCAACCAGTCACATCACATAGTAACCAGTCACAGTACATAGTAACCAGTCACATCACATAGTAACCAGTCACATCACATAGTAACCAGTCACATCACATAGTAACCAGTCACATCCCATAGTAACCAGTCACATCCCATAGTAACCAGTCACATCACATAGTAACCAGTCACATCCCATAGTAACCAGTCACATTACATAGTAACCAGTCACAGTACATAGTAACCAGTCACATCACATAGTAACCAGTCACATCACATAGTAACCAATCACATCACATAGTAACCAGTCACATCACATAGTAACCAGTCACATCACATAGTAACCAGTCACATCCCATAGTAACCAGTCACATCACATAGTAACCAGTCACATCCCATAGTAACCAGTCACATTACATAGTAACCAGTCACAGTACATAGTAACCAGTCACATCCCATAGTAACCAGTCACATCACATAGTAACCAGTCACATCACATAGTAACCAATCACATCACATAGTAACCAGTCACAGTACATAGTAACCAGTCACATCACATAGTAACCAGTCACATCACATAGTAACCAATCACATCACATAGTAACCAGTCACAGTACATAGTAACCAGTCACATCCCATAGTAACCAGTCACAGTACATAGTAACCAGTCACATCCCATAGTAACCAGTCACAGTACATAGTAACCAGTCACATCACATAGTAACCAGTCACATCACATAGTAACCAGTCACATCACATAGTAACCAGTCACATCACATAGTAACCGGTCACATCACATAGTAACCGGTCACATCACATAGTAACCGGTCACATCACATAGTAACCAGTCACATCCCATAGTAACCAGTCACATCACATAGTAACCAGTCACAGTACATAGTAACCAGTCACATCACATAGTAACCAGTCACATCACATAGTAACCAGTCACATCACATAGTAACCAATCACATCACATAGTAACCAGTCACAGTACATAGTAACCAGTCACAGTACATAGTAACCAGTCACATCACATAGTAACCAGTCACATCACATAGTAACCAGTCACATCCCATAGTAACCAGTCACATCACATAGTAACCAGTCACAGTACATAGTAACCAGTCACAGTACATAGTAACCAGTCACAGTACATAGTAACCAGTCACATCACATAGTAACCAGTCACATCACATAGTAACCAGTCACATCACATAGTAACCAATCACATCACATAGTAACCAGTCACAGTACATAGTAACCAGTCACAGTACATAGTAACCAGTCACAGTACATAGTAACCAGTCACATCACATAGTAACCAGTCACATCACATAGTAACCAGTCACATCACATAGTAACCAGTCACATCACATAGTAACCAGTCACATCACATAGTAACCAATCACATCACATAGTAACCAGTCACAGTACATAGTAACCAGTCACAGTACATAGTAACCAGTCACATCACATAGTAACCAGTCACATCACATAGTAACCAGTCACAGTACATAGTAACCAGTCACATCACATAGTAACCAGTCACATCACATAGTAACCAGTCACATCACATAGTAACCAGTCACATCACATAGTAACCAGTCACATCACATAGTAACCAGTCACATCACATAGTAACCAGTCACATCACATAGTAACCAATCACATCACATAGTAACCAGTCACAGTACATAGTAACCAGTCACAGTACATAGTAACCAGTCACAGTACATAGTAACCAGTCACATCACATAGTAACCAGTCACATCACATAGTAACCAGTCACATCACATAGTAACCAGTCACAGTACATAGTAACCAGTCACATCACATAGTAACCAGTCACAGTACATAGTAACCAGTCACATCACATAGTAACCAGTCACATCACATAGTAACCAGTCACAGTACATAGTAACCAGTCACATCACATAGTAACCAGTCACAGTACATAGTAACCAGTCACATCACATAGTAACCAGTCACATCACATAGTAACCAGTCACATCACATAGTAACCAGTCACATCACATAGTAACCAGTCACAGTACATAGTAACCAGTCACATCACATAGTAACCAGTCACAGTACATAGTAACCAGTCACATCACATAGTAACCAGTCACATCACATAGTAACCAGTCACAGTACATAGTAACCAGTCACATCACATAGTAACCAGTCACATCACATAGTAACCAGTCACAGTACATAGTAACCAGTCACATCACATAGTAACCAGTCACATCACATAGTAACCAGTCACATCACATAGTAACCAGTCACAGTACATAGTAACCAGTCACAGTACATAGTAACCAGTCACATCACATAGTAACCAGTCACAGTACATAGTAACCAGTCACATCACATAGTAACCATTCACATCACATAGTAACCAGTCACATCACATAGTAACCAGTCACATCACATAGTAACCAGTCACAGTACATAGTAACCAGTCACAGCACATAGTAACCAGTCACATCACATAGTAACCAGTCACATCACATAGTAACCAGTCACAGTACATAGTAACCAGTCACATCACATAGTAACCAGTCACATCACATAGTAACCAGTCACATCACATAGTAACCAGTCACATCACATAGTAACCAGTCACATCACATAGTAACCAGTCACATCACATAGTAACCAGTCACATCACATAGTAACCAGTCACATCACATAGTAACCAGTCACAGTACATAGTAACCAGTCACATCACATAGTAACCAGTCACATCACATAGTAACCAGTCACATCACATAGTAACCAGTCACATCACATAGTAACCAGTCACATCACATAGTAACCAGTCACATCACATAGTAACCAGTCACATCACATAGTAACCAGTCACATCACATAGTAACCAGTCACATCACATAGTAACCAGTCACATCCCATAGTAACCAGTCACATCACATAGTAACCAGTCACATCACATAGTAACCAGTCACAGTACATAGTAACCAGTCACATCACATAGTAACCAGTCACAGTACATAGTAACCAGTCACATCACATAGTAACCAGTCACATCACATAGTAACCAGTCACATCACATAGTAACCAGTCACAGTACATAGTAACCAGTCACATCACATAGTAACCAGTCACATCACATAGTAACCAGTCACATCACATAGTAACCAGTCACATCACATAGTAACCAGTCACATCACATAGTAACCAGTCACAGTACATAGTAACCAGTCACATCACATAGTAACCAGTCACATCACATAGTAACCAGTCACATCACATAGTAACCAGTCACATCACATAGTAACCAGTCACATCACATAGTAACCAGTCACATCACATAGTAACCAGTCACATCACATAGTAACCAGTCACAGTACATAGTAACCAGTCACATCACATAGTAACCAGTCACATCACATAGTAACCAGTCACATCACATAGTAACCAGTCACATCACATAGTAACCAGTCACAGTACATAGTAACCAGTCACATCACATAGTAACCAGTCACAGTACATAGTAACCAGTCACATCACATAGTAACCAGTCACATCCCATAGTAACCAGTCACATCACATAGTAACCAGTCACATCACATAGTAACCAGTCACATCACATAGTAACCAGTCACAGTACATAGTAACCAGTCACAGGACATAGTAACCAGTCACAGCACATAGTAACCAGTCACAGCACATAGTAACCAGTCACAGTACATAGTAACCAGTCACAGTACATAGTAACCAGTCACATCACATAGTAACCAGTCACATCACATAGTAACCAGTCACATCACATAGTAACCAGTCACATCACATAGTAACCAGTCACATCACATAGTAACCAGTCACATCACATAGTAACCAGTCACATCACATAGTAACCAGTCACAGTACATAGTAACCAGTCACATCACATAGTAACCAGTCACATCACATAGTAACCAGTCACATCACATAGTAACCAGTCACATCACATAGTAACCAGTCACATCACATAGTAACCAGTCACAGTACATAGTAACCAGTCACATCACATAGTAACCAGTCACATCACATAGTAACCAGTCACATCACATAGTAACCAGTCACATCACATAGTAACCAGTCACAGTACATAGTAACCAGTCACATCACATAGTAACCAGTCACATCACATAGTAACCAGTCACATCACATAGTAACCAGTCACATCACATAGTAACCAGTCACATCACATAGTAACCAGTCACAGTACATAGTAACCAGTCACATCACATAGTAACCAGTCACAGTACATAGTAACCAGTCACATCACATAGTAACCAGTCACAGTACATAGTAACCAGTCACATCACATAGTAACCAGTCACATCCCATAGTAACCAGTCACATCACATAGTAACCAGTCACAGCACATAGTAACCAGTCACATCACATAGTAACCAGTCACATCCCATAGTAACCAGTCACATCACATAGTAACCAGTCACAGCACATAGTAACCAGTCACAGTACATAGTAACCAGTCACAGCACATAGTAACCAGTCACAGCACATAGTAACCAGTCACAGCACATAGTAACCAGTCACAGCACATAGTAACCAGTCACATCACATAGTAACCAGTCACATCACATAGTAACCAGTCACATCACATAGTAACCAGTCACATCACATAGTAACCAGTCACATCACATAGTAACCAGTCACATCCCATAGTAACCAGTCACATCCCATAGTAACCAGTCACATCACATAGTAACCAGTCACATCCCATAGTAACCAGTCACAGTACATAGTAACCAGTCACATCACATAGTAACCAGTCACATCACATAGTAACCAGTCACATCACATAGTAACCAGTCACATCACATAGTAACCAGTCACATCACATAGTAACCAGTCACATCACATAGTAACCAGTCACAGTACATAGTAACCAGTCACATCACATAGTAACCAGTCACAGTACATAGTAACCAGTCACAGTACATAGTAACCAGTCACATCACATAGTAACCAGTCACAGTACATAGTAACCAGTCACAGGACATAGTAACCAGTCACATCACATAGTAACCAGTCACATCACATAGTAACCAGTCACATCACATAGTAACCAGTCACAGTACATAGTAACCAGTCACAGTACATAGTAACCAGTCACATCCCATAGTAACCAGTCACATCACATAGTAACCAGTCACAGTACATAGTAACCAGTCACATCACATAGTAACCAGTCACAGTACATAGTAACCAGTCACATCACATAGTAACCAGTCACAGTACATAGTAACCAGTCACAGTACATAGTAACCAGTCACATCCCATAGTAACCAGTCACATCACATAGTAACCAGTCACATCACATAGTAACCAGTCACATCACATAGTAACCAGTCACAGTACATAGTAACCAGTCACAGTACATAGTAACCAGTCACATCCCATAGTAACCAGTCACATCACATAGTAACCAGTCACATCCCATAGTAACCAGTCACATCACATAGTAACCAGTCACATCACATAGTAACCAGTCACATCACATAGTAACCAGTCACATCACATAGTAACCAGTCACATCACATAGTAACCAGTCACATCACATAGTAACCAGTCACAGTACATAGTAACCAGTCACATCACATAGTAACCAGTCACAGTACATAGTAACCAGTCACAGTACATAGTAACCAGTCACATCACATAGTAACCAGTCACATCACATAGTAACCAGTCACATCCCATAGTAACCAGTCACATCACATAGTAACCAGTCACATCACATAGTAACCAGTCACATCACATAGTAACCAGTCACATCACATAGTAACCAGTCACATCACATAGTAACCAGTCACATCACATAGTAACCAGTCACAGTACATAGTAACCAGTCACATCACATAGTAACCAGTCACATCACATAGTAACCAGTCACATCCCATAGTAACCAGTCACATCACATAGTAACCAGTCACAGTACATAGTAACCAGTCACATCACATAGTAACCAGTCACATCCCATAGTAACCAGTCACAGTACATAGTAACCAGTCACATCACATAGTAACCAGTCACATCACATAGTAACCAGTCACATCACATAGTAACCAGTCACATCACATAGTAACCAGTCACATCACATAGTAACCAGTCACATCACATAGTAACCAGTCACATCACATAGTAACCAGTCACATCACATAGTAACCAGTCACATCACATAGTAACCAGTCACATCACATAGTAACCAGTCACATCACATAGTAACCAGTCACAGTACATAGTAACCAGTCACAGTACATAGTAACCAGTCACATCACATAGTAACCAGTCACAGTACATAGTAACCAGTCACAGGACATAGTAACCAGTCACATCACATAGTAACCAGTCACATCACATAGTAACCAGTCACATCACATAGTAACCAGTCACAGTACATAGTAACCACAGTACATAGTAACCAGTCACATCCCATAGTAACCAGTCACATCACATAGTAACCAGTCACAGTACATAGTAACCAGTCACATCACATAGTAACCAGTCACAGTACATAGTAACCAGTCACATCACATAGTAACCAGTCACAGTACATAGTAACCAGTCACAGTACATAGTAACCAGTCACATCCCATAGTAACCAGTCACATCACATAGTAACCAGTCACATCACATAGTAACCAGTCACATCACATAGTAACCAGTCACATCACATAGTAACCAGTCACAGTACATAGTAACCAGTCACAGTACATAGTAACCAGTCACATCCCATAGTAACCAGTCACATCACATAGTAACCAGTCACAGTACATAGTAACCAGTCACATCACATAGTAACCAGTCACAGTACATAGTAACCAGTCACATCACATAGTAACCAGTCACAGTACATAGTAACCAGTCACAGTACATAGTAACCAGTCACATCCCATAGTAACCAGTCACATCACATAGTAACCAGTCACATCACATAGTAACCAGTCACATCACATAGTAACCAGTCACATCCCATAGTAACCAGTCACATCACATAGTAACCAGTCACATCCCATAGTAACCAGTCACATCACATAGTAACCAGTCACAGTACATAGTAACCAGTCACATCACATAGTAACCAGTCACATCACATAGTAACCAGTCACAGCACATAGTAACCAGTCACATCACATAGTAACCAGTCACAGTACATAGTAACCAGTCACAGTACATAGTAACCAGTCACATCACATAGTAACCAGTCACAGTACATAGTAACCAGTCACATCACATAGTAACCAGTCACATCACATAGTAACCTAGTCACATCCCATAGTAACCAGTCACAGTACATAGTAACCAGTCACATCACATAGTAACCAGTCACATCACATAGTAACCAGTCACATCACATAGTAACCAGTCACAGGACATAGTAACCAGTCACATCACATAGTAACCAGTCACATCACATAGTAACCAGTCACAGTACATAGTAACCAGTCACATCACATAGTAACCAGTCACATCACATAGTAACCAGTCACATCACATAGTAACCAGTCACATCACATAGTAACCAGTCACATCACATAGTAACCAGTCACATCACATAGTAACCAGTCACAGTACATAGTAACCAGTCACATCCCATAGTAACCAGTCACATCACATAGTAACCAGTCACATCCCATAGTAACCAGTCACATCCCATAGTAACCAGTCACATCACATAGTAACCAGTCACATCACATAGTAACCAGTCACATCACATAGTAACCAGTCACATCACATAGTAACCAGTCACATCACATAGTAACCAGTCACATCACATAGTAACCAGTCACATCACATAGTAACCAGTCACAGTACATAGTAACCAGTCACAGTACATAGTAACCAGTCACATCACATAGTAACCAGTCACATCACATAGTAACCAGTCACATCACATAGTAACCAGTCACATCACATAGTAACCAGTCACAGTACATAGTAACCAGTCACAGTACATAGTAACCAGTCACATCACATAGTAACCACACACACATAGTACCACACATCACATAGTAACCAGTCACATCCCATAGTAACCAGTCACATCACATAGTAACCAGTCACAGTACATAGTAACCAGTCACATCACATAGTAACCAGTCACAGTACATAGTAACCAGTCACATCACATAGTAACCAGTCACATCACATAGTAACCAGTCACATCACATAGTAACCAGTCACATCACATAGTAACCAGTCACAGTACATAGTAACCAGTCACAGTACATAGTAACCAGTCACAGTACATAGTAACCAGTCACATCACATAGTAACCAGTCACAGTACATAGTAACCAGTCACATCACATAGTAACCAGTCACAGTACATAGTAACCAGTCACAGTACATAGTAACCAGTCACATCACATAGTAACCAGTCACATCACATAGTAACCAGTCACATCACATAGTAACCAGTCACAGTACATAGTAACCAGTCACATCACATAGTAACCAGTCACAGGACATAGTAACCAGTCACATCACATAGTAACCAGTCACATCACATAGTAACCAGTCACATCCCATAGTAACCAGTCACAGTACATAGTAACCAGTCACATCACATAGTAACCAGTCACAGTACATAGTAACCAGTCACATCACATAGTAACCAGTCACATCACATAGTAACCAGTCACATCACATAGTAACCAGTCACAGTACATAGTAACCAGTCACAGTACATAGTAACCAGTCACATCACATAGTAACCAGTCACATCACATAGTAACCAGTCACATCACATAGTAACCAGTCACAGTCACATAGTAACCAGTCACATCACATAGTAACCAGTCACATCACATAGTAACCAGTCACATCACATAGTAACCAGTCACATCCCATAGTAACCAGTCACATCACATAGTAACCAGTCACATCACATAGTAACCAGTCACATCACATAGTAACCAGTCACATCACATAGTAACCAGTCACAGTACATAGTAACCAGTCACAGTACATAGTAACCAGTCACATCACATAGTAACCAGTCACAGTACATAGTAACCAGTCACATCACATAGTAACCAGTCACAGGACATAGTAACCAGTCACAGTCACATAGTAACCAGTCACATCACATAGTAACCAGTCACATCACATAGTAACCAGTCACATCACATAGTAACCAGTCACAGTACATAGTAACCAGTCACATCACATAGTAACCAGTCACAGTACATAGTAACCAGTCACATCACATAGTAACCAGTCACATCACATAGTAACCAGTCACAGTACATAGTAACCAGTCACATCACATAGTAACCAGTCACATCACATAGTAACCAGTCACAGTACATAGTAACCAGTCACATCACATAGTAACCAGTCACATCACATAGTAACCAGTCACAGTACATAGTAACCAGTCACATCACATAGTAACCAGTCACATCACATAGTAACCAGTCACATCACATAGTAACCAGTCACATCACATAGTAACCAGTCACATCACATAGTAACCAGTCACAGCACATAGTAACCAGTCACAGCACATAGTAACCAGTCACATCCCATAGTAACCAGTCACAGTACATAGTAACCAGTCACATCACATAGTAACCAGTCACATCACATAGTAACCAGTCACATCACATAGTAACCAGTCACATCACATAGTAACCAGTCACATCACATAGTAACCAGTCACATCACATAGTAACCAGTCACAGTACATAGTAACCAGTCACAGTACATAGTAACCAGTCACATCACATAGTAACCAGTCACATCACATAGTAACCAGTCACATCACATAGTAACCAGTCACATCACATAGTAACCAGTCACATCCCATAGTAACCAGTCACATCACATAGTAACCAGTCACATCACATAGTAACCAGTCACATCACATAGTAACCAGTCACATCACATAGTAACCAGTCACATCACATAGTAACCAGTCACAGTACATAGTAACCAGTCACATCACATAGTAACCAGTCACAGTACATAGTAACCAGTCACATCACATAGTAACCAGTCACATCACATAGTAACCAGTCACAGTACATAGTAACCAGTCACATCACCTAGTAACCAGTCACAGTACATAGTAACCAGTCACATCACCTAGTAACCAGTCACAGTACATAGTAACCAGTCACATCACATAGTAACCAGTCACATCACCTAGTAACCAGTCACATCACATAGTAACCAGTCACATCACATAGTAACCAGTCACATCACATAGTAACCAGTCACATCACATAGTAACCAGTCACATCACATAGTAACCAGTCACATCACATAGTAACCAGTCACAGTACATAGTAACAGTCACATCACATAGTAACCAGTCACATCACATAGTAACCAGTCACAGTACATAGTAACCAGTCACATCACATAGTAACCAGTCACAGTACATAGTAACCAGTCACATCACATAGTAACCAGTCACATCACATAGTAACCAGTCACAGTACATAGTAACCAGTCACATCACATAGTAACCAGTCACATCACATAGTAACCAGTCACATCACATAGTAACCAGTCACATCACATAGTAACCAGTCACATCACCTAGTAACCAGTCACAGCACATAGTAACCAGTCACATCACATAGTAACCAGTCACATCACATAGTAACCAGTCACAGCACATAGTAACCAGTCACAGCACATAGTAACCAGTCACATCCCATAGTAACCAGTCACAGTACATAGTAACCAGTCACATCACATAGTAACCAGTCACAGTACATAGTAACCAGTCACATCACATAGTAACCAGTCACAGTACATAGTAACCAGTCACATCACATAGTAACCAGTCACATCACATAGTAACCAGTCACATCACATAGTAACCAGTCACAGTACATAGTAACCAGTCACATCACATAGTAACCAGTCACATCACATAGTAACCAGTCACATCACATAGTAACCAGTCACATCACCTAGTAACCAGTCACATCACATAGTAACCAGTCACATCACATAGTAACCAGTCACAGGACATAGTAACCAGTCACAGCACATAGTAACCAGTCACATCACATAGTAACCAGTCACATCACATAGTAACCAGTCACATCACATAGTAACCAGTCACATCACATAGTAACA